>NC_056735.1:1837209733-1837427233 GCF_019279795.1 Protopterus annectens
AAGAAGGTGAAATGGACAGATATACAGTATGCAATGAAATAATAGTGGCTTTAGGATTGAGAATATATGAGGTAAGGGCCTTTACTCATATTAAAAAAGATACTTTTTGTGACATTATTTTTGAGACTGGTAAAGCTATGGAGATTTTTTTTAAGAGAGTATGAAAAAAAGAAAGAATGTTCCTTATAATTCTTATATATTTAAAGTTTTTCAAAGAGAAACTAAGAAATAAGTAATATTCAATTTACAACTGAAGTTGAAAAAATGACTTCAAAAAAGTATCTATTCAGTGCGTGCAAATATGTAATTGTAAAAAGTGTATGATAATAGAGGTTTATGGATGGGTGCATGGTACTGCAATGTTGTTTTAAAAATGAAAAATGACACAGTGTTGTGCATATTCCAAGTGTTATAAATGTGGAAGGTGACAAAGGAATGGTGAAATACTGGGGGCAGCCAAAGACATGTTTTTTGTGTGTGGGAAATCTGAACATTTGATAAATAATTGTGAAAAAAGAAAATGTTTTGGATCTGGAGAAAGGGAACATGATATAAGAAATTGTGAAATCAAATGTTATAAAATGTAAAAAAGTAGGACAATTAGGATTGCAGTGTGATTACAAAGTAACTCAATTAGAACATGAAATTGTAGAAACATTAATACAGCTGAATCAAGAGACCAAGAACATAGCAATAGAAAAACTCACTAAACTAGGTATAAATCCCTATGTCACAAGATGGGTTGCCAACTTGCTCACTGACAGAACCCACACTGAAAGTAGCAGACTCCAAATCCAACTTCAGACCAGTGACAAGTGGAGTACCACAGGGTTCAGTCCTGGGTCCTCTCCTGTTTGGTATCTACTTCTTTGAAGTACAGGCTAACACAGAAGGTCTTTGGCTAACTAAGTTTGCAGATGGCTGCAAACTAGGAGCCATAATCAAAACTCCAAAAGATGTGGACATCCTACAAAAGGGCCTCGTTGAGACAGATGCCTGGTGTCAAAGCCATGGCCTCAAGCTCAATGCCAAAAAGTGCATTGTCATCCCTTTTAGTAAAAACTCTGTACCCATGAACTACCACATAGGCGGTAGTCTACTTAACACCGAAAGTATGATAAGAGCCCTTGGGACACAGGTGGACAGTAGTCTCTCCTTTGATAATCACATTGCCACAGTAGTCAGGAAATCCTTCTATATGGCACACCTCATCACAAAAGGTTTCTCATCCAGGAAAAAAGAGGTCATTGTTCCCTTCTACTCATCACTCATTAGACCCATTATAGAGTACAATGCCCCTTTTGGTATGTAGCTCACAAGACATCTACAACAACTAGAAAGGCCGCAGAAATACCTCACAAAGAGGATTACCAGCCTCAAACAGATGCCCTACGCAGACCGTCTCAAAAAACTTCAGCTTTACTCCGCCGCATATCACCTTCTCAGAAGTGATCTCTGCCTAACACACAAAGCTATGTCAAACCCCCACTTAAAGAAATCCCGGTCCCTATGAGCTACACTCTCTAGGGACCTAATCCTTGTCACCACAATAAGCAGAACATGCTGGAGGGATAGATTCCTGTCTCAGAGACTTCCCATACTCTGGAACAAACTACCTATCTATATCAAACAAAGCTCCTCATTAGCACTCTTCAAGAAAAATCTTGATGATTGGATGGGAGATAGGAAATTCACCCCGGGGATCACTTCTGTGGCTCTGCTCAATGGTGGCACAGGAAAATAATTTTCTTGGGTGGCGAAAGCTAGGCTTATATAGGCCCTAGAGCCAATAGCCTAGTACCTACCTATGAACCTATAAGAAAAGTAATAAACAGCATACAAATAGAATATGAGGAAGTAAATTATTTGTAACCTAAAGAAGATTTATAAAAAGTCAGTAATGAAAGTTTTATTCTATGTAAAGGAGGGGGGAAGAATCAGGGTTAAGTGATTGTATAGATATAAAATGAATTTAGTTAAATAAGAAATTCTATTAGTAAGAGAGGTTGAGAAAGAAAAAGAAAAACAGTAGAAGAACATAATAAAGAGAAAACGAAAGGGAAAGTTTGATTTTCTTTAATATTTAAAAGTTAATATTTTGTGAAAAGTACTTGCATTAAATTTTACTACCTCACAGCAAGAGGTTCTCCAGTTCGATCCTTGGCTGGGGTGCCTTCTGTGTGGAGTCTGTATGTCCTCCCTGTGGTCGCGTGGGTTTTCTCCGGGTGCTCCGGTTTCCTCCCACATCACAAAGACATGCTGTAGATGGATTGGACACTCTAAACTGGCCCTAGGTATGAGTGTGTGTGTGTGTGTGTGTGTGTGTGTGTGTGTGTGTGTGTGTGTGTGTGTGTGTGTGTGTGTGTGTGTGTGTGTGTGTGTGTGTGCCTTCTGTGGAAGGTTGGGTGCCAGACTGGCAACTCAACACTGTAAAACTCCACTGCCAATCATGAGCAGACAGGTGATCCACTGTGGCAACCCCTAACCGGGAAAAGCCGAAAGAAGAAGAAGAAGACTTGCATTAAATGTTATCAGTTTAAAGAATGCTGTAAGAAGAATACGTATTTTTGAATGGCGTAAGAGACAGGACAGTGACATTATTATATTAGAAGATACTAGGTTTTTAACAAATGAAGAAAGGCAACAGTTGGAAGTGTAGTTTTAGTGAAAAATGTGATCTTTAATTTAGGGAAACAGATGTGTTCATGAATACTTATTTTGTATAAGGAGACAATAAAAGTTTTAGATTTTTCATTTGTTACTGTAGGCCAAGCTATGATTCTTCATGTAAGATGGAGAAAGCAGGTATTTACAATTATAGAGATTTATGCATTTGTAATAAAAAAGAGGCAGGGGTGTTTAAAATATAATTACATATGTAAGAGTAAATATGGATATAATTGTTACAGGAGATTTTAATTGCAACATCAGGCAAAATAAAAAGAAAGCATATGATATGAAAGTGATGTTAGATATACGATATGGAAATTTAAGTATTTGGAATAAGAGTACTTGGAGTTATAGCAGAGGTGAACATAAAACAGAAATAGATTATTTTTTTAGTTTTAGCGGGGTTAAACATTGTGGATGGAGGAGTATTAGAGACAGTTTTTTTTCAGATCACAGGGCTATATGGATTAATTTGAAAGCTAATTCTGAGTATATAAAATAGGAAAAAATAAAAAGGACAAATGATGTAAAATGGGATAAAGAAGGGAAGATAGATGTAATAAGTTTATGGCAGAGTCACATAGAAATGAGGCCTTTTTATAAAGATTGGTCTGAATGGTAGTTTTTTTTAATATAAAAAGTGTTATATAAGCAGGAAAATATAAAAATAAGAAAGGAAAGAGTGTATTATGATCAACTGAGTAAGGATATCTGTGATAGTTTAATAAAATAATGATAGTTATTTTATTAAAGAATAGGAATTATATGATTTAAATAAAAAGAAAATACAATATTTGTTATATAAACAAAGATATTTTTGCAAGGAAAGAATGAGGAAATTGCTCCGTATGTGAGAAAACGTAATAAAGAAAATGATAGTATTATGATACTAATGAAAGATAGGTCAGGTATAGTGCAAAACTACACAAGATAAGATTAGGGAAATAATGGAAGGATATGTTAAAGAAAGTTTTAGAGGGAAAAATAGTGCACTGTACTAAGGAATGGAAAGTGGATATTTTTTTCTGATGAAGATAATAAAGATTTGGCAAAAAGATTAGAATGGAAGAATTAGAAAATATTTTGGGAAAAGTAAATCTGGAATCTGCAGCAGGGCCAGATGGACTAGTGTATAAAATGTATGAAAATATGGCTGTAGTTCAAAAGAAATATTTTTTAAGTATTAAATGAATGGTTAAAGAGTTTTCACTATAATGATCTGTACAGTGGTGTAATTAAATTCATATGGAAAAAAGGAGACAATTGTGAAAGATAGAAATGGAGACCTATAGTTCTTAATAACGCTGACTATAAGATTTTTATGACAATTTTGCAAAAGAAAATGGAAAGTAAGTTAAGGAAGATTATAAATAAAAATAATTATGATATAAACAGTAAAAAAGTACAAGATTTGCTATTAGTCATTAAAGAAGTAATGGATGACATTTTATATAAGAATATTTGAACAAAGTTAATGGTGGGTAATTTAAATATGGCATTTGATTCAATTCAATACAACACCTGATGGAAGATATTTGATGCATATAATTTAAGTAATAAGTTAAAAAAAATTGTGTTACAGCTTATAAGTTAAATATAGTAAGAATATTAATATATGGATAGTTTAGTAAGGAAATTCTTCTTGAAAAAGGGTATTAGGCAGGGTTGCCTTTTTGTATTAATAATGAATGTTATTTTGACTCATTAATATTGAATTAAGACATATGGAATATATAGCCTAAAAAAGTTTAAATATTCCAGTTATGTTATCATAAGTAGATGATATTATTCTTATTGCTAAAAATCACAAATCTATGGTTAACGTATAAGTTATTTACAGGAATTTATACAAGAAACATCTTTTTTATAAATAAAGAGAAAAGTGTAGGTGTAGGTTTTGATGGTATGCTAGGAGGCATTTTTAATAGGATAGGGATTAATATACCTGGGTTGATGTTTTGAAAAAAAGAAGAGATAAGATTTATATGGGAAGAAGAATTAAAGGTCATGGAATGTTTTGGAGGACCTTTAGATTATTCTTAAAAAATCTATTTAATCAATTCAAATTTCTTGCTAGTATTGCTTACTTAGCAAGTGCATTTAGTATTCCACTGAATCTTGCAAAGGTACTTTATAAGATTGTATTTACATTTATTTGGGGACTGAGGCTGAATTCAGTAAAAAAAGAACTTTATATGTAAAAAAGAAGAAGGTGGTTTGGGGTTGATAAATCCTATGGTTTATGCAGCCGATTTGCATTTGTATAAAATATTAAAATGTTTGATTATTGGTGAAAATTAAAAAAAAACAAATATGGTACTGAATAGATGAATATTTTGAACACTAAGAAAAGGAGATTGTATGATAATGAAGAAATGAATAATTATCAATACAAAATCTTGCTTTGGAAAATAAAAAAATGATGAAACTGAAAAAGATAGGAAGTTATGGTATTATTGTATTATTGATAAGTTTTTTTCTATTTATCCTCAGAAAAATGTGTATAAAAAGATTGCAATTAAGGCAAAATGGAAAGATATAAAAGTATGTGGAATGTCAAGATTTTTATGAAGGTTATTAATATAGAAATTACCAGTCAAAGCAAATATGTCTTGTAAAACTAAAAATAGACATTGTACATATATTGCAATCAATTTTAAGTCAATGAACATGTTTTCTTGAGTTGTAAAAGAATAAATAATTTTGGGATAAGATTGAAATATTTAGAGAATTATAATGATGCTAATAGTCTAAAATAGATATGATTGAGTATGGATATTATGGGGATAAGTTGAAAAGTTGTGTTGATAAAATTGATAAAAATATTTTCTATAATTTGGATAATATGGAATCAAAGAGTGAAAGAATTTATGTTTAATGAAAAGTGGGATCTAGCAAATATGTTAAAAAATAAGGTTTTGGTTGTGGAAAATGGCAATATGCTATTTCACATATGTATATGTAAAACTGGTGAATTGCATGATGAATGTATATATATTGCAAAAAGAGATAAAGTGTATATATTGTAAATAAGAAAAGTTGTATATAATGTAAATAAGTATTATAAAATAAAAGGACCACTACTCATTGCTGTTGCAAGTTGGACACATTTTGCATGAACACTTCCTATTTTCATTCCAGGTGCAGAGGCAGCCCAGAAAACAGGGAGGAAGATGGAGAAAGAAGGAGATAATGGAGTGGTTAGAGAAATTGAGAAAAAAGTCAATATCAAGACCAGAGAATGCCTGCAGGATTCTGATTAGATGTTTCAAAGAATTCTGTTACATGCAGATGAGTCAACAAATGATGGATGCATAATTGTAAGCCTTCCAGTTGGGAGGGTTGTGGGATGATTTACTTAAATAAATGGTGATACAGAGTGAGACAAACAATGAAGGAGACATTTCCTGGGGGAAATGGAGAAAATACAAAAGGAAGATGCAGAGAAAATCTTAAAGAATAGTGGTTAGATGGAAAAGAAAACATATGGAGAGAAAGTAGAAGAAGGGAAAAGGGAAGTAGCAGAAAAGAAAAGGGCAGAAGAAAATAAAAAAGAAGTACATGGTAAGGATTTAAAGTAGAAAAGACAAAGAGACAAACAGGTATGAAGTGTGGGAAAACTGAATATCTCCTTTGTGTCCAAAAGCACATGTGGTAATTTAATTTATTCTTATTAACAAAGAGACATTTTGTGACTTCATATCTGAGACTGTTTCATAATTGGAAAATTTTCTTGAAAAAAAAAGAGAAAGACTATAACCCATAACATCTGTATGTGATAACATCATTTGACAGATAAACAAAAGAGAAAATATGTGTACAATTTCAAACAGAGGTGGAAGGAGAGATTTTGAAAGGACATTTGAAAACTTTATGTATGTATTGGTGTTTGTGCATTTTATTTCAATACCTGTAATCATTGTAGAAGTAAATAAAACAGTAATCACACTGTCAGATTTGAACAGTGTTCATGGTAACTGGGGAGAAATAGCCAAGTAATGGAAGACTGGTATGGCTGGGGAGGGGGCTGCTGCAGGAGGAGCTGCTCTGGGGAGGGGCCTAATCTATCACCCTGCCTAGGGCCCCATTTGACCATGATCCAGCTCTGCTAACTAAAGTATGAGAATAGTTTAAATGGCCCCTTTAAATCCTGAAAAAAACATTCAGAGTTAGTGGCATCTTTTCCTTTAAGGAGGACCATGCATGCTTCATATGCAAACATGCTGACTTGAGTAGTGGGTTCTGAAAAAATACCATTTTCAAAAGTGCGTCTTGGTCCATAAAGGTTTGGGAATCACTGCTCTATACCAACTACCAGACTACTGATAGAAATGTGAGTTTGAGTTAAGTGTTTCAGTACATTTTCAGAGAATTGAGAGTTTCAGTGCATTTTCCAGGGATTATGAGTTTCAGTTCATTTTCACATAATTGTGAGCTTCAAAGGAAGAAAGTTTACTGCTGCTCATGCTAAGTCTGTTTTCAATGTGCAACTAACTGTGTTATCAAATGGCATACTGTGTTGTAGAATTTGAAAGCATTGTTAGTATCATAATTGCCTTTGGTGCAGAAGGCTGTGGATTCTACTCCTACACCATGTATATGGAGTGCTGATACTGCAGTACACATATGATTTCTGATTATTTGGTGCATTATAAGGGGCAATAGGGGTTCTACACTCTAAGTATGTCATCCTTTGTATGAGATATCTAGTAACTATGAACTTATTGTCAGTTTGTTAGTCATTTCCTATTGAAATATTACCAGCTTACCATTTTTTAATGTAATATAGGCAATTTATTCTTCAAGGGCAGCAGGCACTACATTTGTAGATGAAACATTGAGATGTAAAGTTGTCAGGCACTGAATCTGTAGATGAAACATTGAGATGTAAAGTTGTTTGTCAGTAGCAACCTCTTCATTAGTTACAGATTTCTTTAATGTGAAATAATTCAAATGATTTTACTTCTGCAGAGATTGTGCATATTGAGAGATATTAGTGGATAGTAATGACAGAAGTCTGAGTGGCCTTTTTTGGTTGAAATTTTCTGAAATGGATGGTTTTGTCATTATTGGTTCATACATTTTGTTTCATTACATATTAAAAGACTGTTTAAAACTACAAATTTAAAACACATTCTAACAAGAGGTGCTGTATTATATACAAGGAATATAATTTAATACAATCAGGAAGGCGAATCAAAGAACAAATACACATATGCATGGCCCTAAAAATGTGTGCAAGGAATCTATGTTTTGAAAACAGCTCAAAGGTAAACTCACTCCTCCACTGGCCAGATGCATTTTCTATGAATGTGGATTTTCATGCTGTTTCAATGAATGTGAGTTTCAAGGGCAGATAAGTTTACTGCTCATGCTAAGCCTGATTTTATTGTGAGACTGTATTGTTTGTTTAGCAAATGGCTATCTGTATTCCTGCTATTTTATTTCAATATCTGTAATCATTGTTGAAGTAAATAAGAAAAGAGTATGCATGCTGATAGGTTTGAACAGTGTTTATGGTAACTGGTAAAAAATACTAATGGAACATTGGAATGACTGAGGAGAGGGCTGCTGCTTGGAGGGTAGGGGGTTGCTGCAGGAGAGGCTGCTTTGGGGGGACCGGATCTATTACCTTGCCTAGGGCCCTATTTGATCATGATCCAGCTCTGGTATTTAAAGTAGGAAATGCATATGCAAAGGTAGTTACTTAACTCATTTGTGCCTAGAGCCGTTAGTCTGTGTAACTACGTAGCTAATAAGCAGGGGCGGCTCGTGGCATCGGGCTGCCGGACTGCAGCCCCCTCAACATAAAAAATAGAAAGGAAAATAAAAAAAAAATATTTTTTAAAATTTCACGGACTTCGCGCATGCACAGTAGTCCCGACTACTGTCGGTCTATGCGCATGCTCAAGGCAATCCGGCAGTCCCCATAGGGGGACACAAGGAGACATCTGTGCACTGACTCGCTAGGATTATGGGTCGCGTCCGGACTGCAAGAGCAGCAGCAGGACTCGGGAAGGAGCATTGGGATCTCATCGGGCTTTCCTTGGGATCTCGCGGGTCTTTGAGTATTGCGCGGGAAGGATGTACGTTAGCTGGATATATTCAGGTAAGTGTATGGTGCTTTTTACCTTTATTTGACAATGTTTATTTGTGTGTGTATGGTGCTTATGCTTTTACTGGAGAGAGAGTTTGTGTGTGTATGGTGCGTATGCTTTACTGGAGAGTGTGTGTGTATGGTGCGTATGCTTTACTGGAGAGTGTGTGTGTATGGTGCGTATGCTTTACTGGAGAGTGTGTGTGTGTGTGTGTGTGAAAATGCCCCAGGTGCTTATGGTGGCGTGGTAGGGAATACCTCAGGCTTGAACCCTGTACTCTGTATGCAGGTGTTAAAGACTTGAGTTCCCTACCCACCACCATTTGTAAAAAAAATTGCAGATTTTTGCCTCATATTCGATCTGATCTGTTCCTCATAATATCTGTGGTTTGTAAATGTTGCAATGCTTGATATTTGATGGTGTAGTAGCATTGTTGCCTCACAGCTGCAGGTTCTTGGGTTTGATTCTTGGCTGGGGTTCCTTCTTTGTGGGGTCTGTATCTTCTCCCTGTGTTTGTGTAGGTTTGCTTTTGTGTCCTCCCATGTTACAAAGACATGTCTGCATTATTTCTTCCTGGGCCTCTGCTGAAAATTGTTTATTTGTTCCAAGTCAGACTGTCCTGATTAAAAAATGTTAAATAAAATTGACAGGCATTTCAGACTTAAGGGTTTCTGAATGTTTAATTCCTTGCATATTTGATGGTGCAGTGGTAGTATTGTTGCCTCACAGCTATAGGTTTTCTTGTTTGATTCTTGGTTGGGGTGGCTTCTGTGTGGAGTCTGCATCTCCTCCATGTGTTTGTGTGGATTTGCTCTGGTGCCCTGCCATTTTACAAAGATGTGTCTGCAGTTTTAATCCTTGCTGAAAATTGGTTTTGTTCTGTCCGCAGTAAAATTGACAGGCATTTGAATTTCAGACTTCAGGTTTCTGAATGCTTAATCCCTTGCATAATTGATGGTGCAGTGGTAGTATTGTTGCCTCACAGCTATAGGTTTTCTGGTTTGATTCTTGGTTGGGGTGGCTTCTGTCTGCATCTCCTCCCTGTATTTGTGTGGATTTGCTCTGGTGCCCTGCCATTTTACAAAGACGTGTCTGCAGTATTAATCCTTGCGTCTCTGCTGAAAATTGTTTTTCTTCTGTCCGCAGTAAAATTGACCGGCATTTGAATTTCCAACTTCATGTTCTTCAGAATACATAGTAGCACAACCTTTTTTTTTACCAATTTTCTAAGTTTATAAGATGAATATTTTAAATTTGTCCCTATTTTTGGGACTGTATTCCCCCATTATTGGCTTCGTCCAGGTTTTTGTGCTAAGGTTGACAGCTATGGCAAGAACTGAATTCACTGAACATGTTTGAGGGCTGTATTCCCTCATTACTGGGTTTGTCCAGGTGTTTTGTACTAAGAGGTTGACAGCTATGGTGAGAACTGAATTCACTAAATGATAGCCATTTAAGTTTCAGTCTTCCTCTCTTTTACAAAGCAGCTGATGTGGCGTAGTGGTATGTTACTCTGACTGTTTTTTGCTCAGGGACCTTGGCAGTAAAATATATGGTGGCAACACAACATTTTATTCTAGCAACTTTCCAAGATTATACAAGCAATGTTTAATGTGTCCCTGTTTTTGGGCTTTTGACGCCCAATACATTTTGGCTTTTCCAGTTTTCTTGAGCTGCGAAGTTGAGATGCAGTCGAGTATTGAGTAGATTTTACAAGGAACTGAGAGCTGCAGGGGAATAGAAGTTTAGTGCTTTGCCAAGTTAATACTATAGCACAACAGGTTGTGTACTTGCTTTTAATGCAGAAGGTTGTGGGTTCTACTCTCACAAGGGGTGGATGCTGCCGTATTGAGAATGTTCTCCTTGGTGAAGATACTAACTATGAGTTCGTTATCAGTTTGCCATCCATTTCCTCTTGCAATATTATTACTAGCTTATCATTTTTAATGTAATATAGGCAATTTATTCCTGAGGGGCAACAGACACTTTATTTTTCGATGAAACCATGAAATATAAAGGTGATTGCTAGCAGCAACCGCTTCATTAGTTACAGATTTCTTTAATGTGGAATTATTTAGATGACTGGCTTCAGAGATTGTGCATATTTACTGATAATGGACTGTAGAATTGTGCATATTTACTGATAAAGGTGGACTGTAGAATTGTGCATATTTACTGATAATGGTGGACTGTGGAATTGTGCATATTTACTAATAATGGTGGACTGTAGAATTGTGTATATTTACTAATAATGGTGGACTGTGGAAGTCTGAGTAGACTTTTTTATGATAAATGTTCTCAACTGGGCAGTTTTGCCATTATGGGTGCATATGGTTTGTTTCATTGCTTACTGGAAAAAATGTTCAAAACAAATTTAAAACACCCTGTAACAAGTGTACTGTATTGTACAAGGAATATAATTTTAGTACAATGAGGAAGGTGTATCAAAGAGCACATGTATGTTTCATATGCAAGGAGCCTATGATTCAAAACAGCCCAAAATTAATATTTATCTGGAACTGGCAAAATGTATTTTCTTTGAATGTGGGGCTCAATGCTGTTTCAATGAATGTGAGTTTCAAGGGCAGAGAAGTTTTAATGCTAAGTTTTCATTGTGAGACTGCATTGCTTTGTTTAACAGATGACTTAGTGTTTGTGCTGTAAAATACAAAATAAAACTTTCAAACGAAGTCCAACTCATCATAGAAGCTGGGCCTCTGCTGAAAATTGTTTATTTGTTCCAAGTCAGACTGTCCTGATTAAAAAATGTTAAATAAAATTGACAGGCATTTCAGACTTAAGGGTTTCTGAATGTTTAATTCCTTGCATATTTGATGGTGCAGTGGTAGTATTGTTGCCTCACAGCTATAGGTTTTCTGGTTTGATTCTTGGTTGGGGTGGCTTCTGTGTGGAGTCTGCATCTCCTCCATGTGTTTGTGTGGATTTGCTCTGGTGCCCTGCCATTTTACAAAGATGTGTCTGCAGTTTTAATCCTTGCTGAAAATTGGTTTTGTTCTGTCTGCAGTAAAATTGACAGGCATTTGAATTTCAGACTTCAGGTTTCTGAATGTTTAATTCCTTGCATAATTTATGGTGCGGTGGTAGTATTGTTGCCTCACAGCTGCAGGTTTTCTGGTTTGATTCTTGGTTGGGGTGGCTTCTGTGTGGAGTCTGCATCTCCTGCCTGTGTTTGTGTGGATTTGCTCTGGTGCCCTGCCATTTTACAAAGATGTGTCTGCAGTTTTCTTCCTGGGCCTCTGCTGAAAATTGTTTATTTGTTCTGTCCTGATTAAAAATGTTAAATAAAATTGACAGGCATTTCAGACTTCAGGTTTCTGAATGTTTAATTCCTCGCATCATTGATGGTGCAGTGGTAGTATTGTTGCCTCACAGCTATAGGTTTTCTGGTTTGATTCTTGGTTGGGGTGGCTTCTGTGTGGAGTCTGCATCTTCTCCCTGTGTTTGTGTGGATTTGCTCTGGTGCCCTGCCATTTCACAAAGACGTGTCTGCAGTTTTAATCCCTGCGTCTCTGCTGAAAATTGTTTTTGTTCTGTCCGCAGTAAAATTGACAGGCATTTGAATTTCAGACTTCAGGTTTCTGAATGCTTAATTCCTTGCATAATTGATGGTGCAGTGGTAGTATTGTTACCTCACAGCTATAGGTTTTCTGGTTTGATTCTTGGTTGGGGTGGCTTCTGTCTGCATTTCCTCCCTGTATTTGTGTGGATTTGCTCTGGTGCCCTGCCATTTTACAAAGACGTGTCTGCAGTATTAATCCTTGCGTCTCTGCTGAAAATTGTTTTTCTTCTGTCCGCAGTAAAATTGACCGGCATTTGAATTTCCAACTGCATGTTCTTCAGAATACATAGTAGCACAACCTTTTTTTTTACCAATTTTCTAAGTTTATAAGATGAATATTTTAAATTTGTCCCTATTTTTGGGACTGTATTCCCCCATTATTGGCTTCGTCCAGGTTTTTGTGCTAAGGTTGACAGCTATGGCAAGAACTGAATTCACTGAACATGTTTGAGGGCTGTATTCCCTCATTACTGGGTTTGTCCAGGTGTTTTGTACTAAGAGGTTGACAGCTATGGTGAGAACTGAATTCACTAAATGATAGCCATTTAAGTTTCAGTCTTCCTCTCTTTTACAAAGCAGCTGATGTGGTAGTGGTATGTTACTCTGACTGTTTTTGCTCAGGGACCTTGGCAGTAAAATATATGGTGGCAACACAACATTTTATTCTAGCAACTTTCCAAGATTATACAAGCAATGTTTAATGTGTCCCTGTTTTTGGGCTTTTGACCCCCCCCCCCCAATACATTTTGGCTTTTTCCAGTTTTCTTGAGCTGCGAAGTTGAGATGCAGTTGAGTATTGAGTAGATTTTACAAGGAACTGAGAGCTGCAGGGGAATAGAAGTTTAGTGCTTTGCCAAGTTAATACTATAGCACAACAGGTTGTGTACTTGCTTTTGATGCAGAAGGTTGTGGGTTCTACTCTCACAAGGGGTGGATGCTGCCGTATTGAGAATGTTCTCCTTGGTGAAAATACTAACTATGAGTTCGTTATCAGTTTGCCATCCATTTCCTCTTGCAATATTATTACTAGCTTATCATTTTTTAATGTAATATAGGCAATTTATTCCTGAGGGGCAACAGACACTTTATTTTTCGATGAAACCATGAAATATAAAGGTGATTGCTAGCAGCAACCACTTCATTAGTTACAGATTTCTTTAATGTGGAATTATTTAGATGACTGACGTCAGAGATTGTGCATATTTACTGATAATGGACTGTAGAATTGTGCATATTTACTGATAAAGGTGGACTGTAGAATTGTGCATATTTACTGATAATGGTGGACTGTGGAATTGTGCATATTTACTAATAATGGTGGACTGTAGAATTGTGTATATTTACTAATAATGGTGGACTGTGGAAGTCTGAGTAGACTTTTTATGATAAATGTTCTCAACTGGGCAGTTTTGCCATTATGGGTGCATATGGTTTGTTTCATTGCTTACTGGAAAAATGTTCAAAACAAATTTAAAACACCCTGTAACAAGTGTACTGTATTGTACAAGGAATATAATTTTAGTACAATGAGGAAGGTGTATCAAAGAGCACATGTATGTTTCATATGCAAGGAGCCTATGATTAGAAAACAGCCCAAAATTAATCTTTATCTGCCACTGGCAAAATGTATTTTCTTTGAATGTGGGTTTCAATGCTGTTTCAATGAATGTGAGTTTCAAGGGCAGAGAAGTTTTAATGCTAAGTTTTCATTGTGAGACTGCATTGCTTTGTTTAACAGATGACTTAGTGTTTGTGCTGTAAAATACAAAATAAAACTTTCAAATGAAGTCCAACTCATCATAGAAGTAAAGCAGTATGCACATTAGTGTTTATGGTAAATGGAGTGAAATAGCCAAGTATAATGGTTCATTGGAATGGCTGCAGAGGCTCCATTCAACCATTATTTTGTCAGGGGAAGGGCAGCAAACTCAGACAGGCCCAGCTGAACTATACCTCCCAACTGTCCAGATTTTCAAAGAATGAATAGATTTTTGCTTCTTATTTTTGGTTTGTTGTTCATAAAATTTGTAGTTTTAATTCCTAAATGATTTGCCAGAAGTCACTCAATAAGTTTCAGACTTCATAACCTTCAGAAAAATGCATGTTAAAGTAAGAGCTGTTCTATCAACTGTCTCAATTTATACAAGAGCAATTTTAGTACTGTTTATATGTGCCCCAATATATTTGGCCTTGTTCAGATTTACTGCATTAACAGGTTGAGAGGTACATGCAAATAAATTGCTTTATAGAATTAGGCATAGCCAACCTCTCAACTGTCCCCAATTTTTGGCTCAAAATGTTGCTCTTCCCCCTTATAATCCCTCCATAAAATAGCAATTTTGGAAGAAAACATGGAGGGTTTACAATTAAGAAATAACTGTAATAATCAAAGTTATAGATTACTTGAAATGCATGTAGCTTCTTTTATATTTTGTCAGCTGCTCAAGGTAGCAGTACTAATATTAAAGTGTCCCTTCTTTGACAGGTAGCAGCTGTATTGTGTGTCTATTTTATATTTTGCATCACATTTTTGTCCATTTTCATAAAATTGTGTTTTTGGCAAATTAGTGACAAATCACTAAAGACTGAAGTTAGAAAATGACAGACATTTGAGTTTCAGATTTTATACCCTTCAGAAAATTCATACTAATGCAAGACCTATTCTATTATCTTTCTAAGTTTATTAGAGCAATATTTAAAAATTGTCCTTATTGTTGGGCCTTTGTCCCACTTCTGTGTATGGCTTTGTCCAGATTTCTTGCTCTTGAGGTTGAGAAGTATGACAAATGTGTCAGGGCCATCACAGTCAGCCAGAGAGATTTCAAATTGTGACATGCTTGTTGCACCCCACTCCCCATGTAGTGACTCTGGATGTGTCCAAGCAAGGCAAGGAGTAGTTGTATCTACCTTGGATGGGGAGGACACACTGCATAAGTACTACAGTGGCTTTTCATCTGTCCTTGATTTTGCAGAATGGTCTGGTTTCTGTCATATTTTTGTACTGTTGATTTATGCTTATTACTCAAAGTGCCTGTTGCTCTGTGTTTTTAAGTAGCAATGCTTTAATGACCATAAGGTAAGCTTGTCTGAGATCGTAAGATGCAAGTAAGCTTTAATAAGCATACTGTTAAAGAATTGCCAACATTGAAAGCCTTTCTGTTGTTGCCATGCAGAGAATACTTGACTAGATAATGTATAAGCCTTGGGTATTAAAGGACAGGATTCCATTATTTTAAAAGCTCATTACACTTGTTGGAGACTTCCAGTCATCTCTACAGACTTTACCCGTAAACTAAACAGAATGCCAATCATGTGTGGTCCATAACCTGTACAGTAATCCTTTAAGCAATGTATCTTGAGCTTGTTTCTTGTTTGCTTTTCATTTTTACTTTTATCATGTTTTCCCCATGAAACAAGTTGTCAGGCAGCAGGTCTTTTTGGATAAGAAACATTTTTACAAGTGGGGGCATCACATAGATTTCTACTTTCAGCATGTTACTTGGTACTTTAATAAAGCTGAATATATTATAATTAGGACTGCAGTGCAAGGAGAAGTGGTTTGAGTTGAGTGCTTCTGGTTTTCTTATACTTGATTTTGACTGGCATTCCAGTAATGTATTTAAAAGTAATTTCTTTTTTCATGCCTCACAACCTTTTGTTTCCATCTAGATATTAAGTAAGCTGTCATGCAGCCAATGCTTTGAAATATTTTTATTCTTCTACACTTATTTTTGTCTTGATTGGACTTTCATAATTATGGTTTGCCACCCAGGGCAGCGTATTTAATGAAAGTTAGTTTTTTGTGGTTTCGTGCATAGCTCCTCCCCTTTCTGGTTGACCACACCCCCTCCCCTTGACCCCACCCATTCAGCTGTCTCCTGCAGCCCCCCTGGGATTTGAAGTCACCAGCCACCACTGCTAATAAGTTATATTATTATTTATTATTTTACATTTGTTGACCGGGCTAGTCTAACTTGATACATGTCCATTTTCAGTAGAGGCCCTGGAGATAAGCTCCAAGATAGAACAATGAAATTAACAAGATAACAAATAAGGAAACATTAAACAAAAAATCATATTTACAATGCATATTACAGGTTATCACAGTAAATTCAGCAGTGCAGAATACAGACATAACATAGCATGCTAGTACAATCAAGATGTTTTGAGGGAGATAGTATTGTGGTTAATAAGGAAGGAATTACAGTTAATGAGTAGAAGGTGTAGGAAGAGCAAAGTATTAAGAGACACATAACTAGTCAGGGTTAGTTCTGAGGAACACTTTCAATTTGTTTTTGAAGCATGATAGTGAGGGAAGTGAGGAGAGTTCACTGGGGAGGAGATTCCAGGCTTTTCCAACAATATTAGAAAAGAGGGAGTCGCCAGCCTTGTTGTTTGGTTTAGTGGTATGTACTAGAAGTCTCTGAGAAGACCTTAAGGATTTCAGGTTTTTATAGGGAGTGATGAGTGTGGATAGAATAGGAGTTTTGGAAGGTTTGTAAAGAGTGTTGTGGGCTATAGATAGTTGATGGAATTTAATCAGATTTTGTAGTTCAATCCATCCCAGCTGCTTTAAATTAATGCAATGGTGGGTTCTAAATGGGTTGCCTGTAGCAAATCTGGCAATGTTATTGTAGGACATTTCCAGTTTGCCAAGATTATTTTTAGATAGATTAGTAAAAATGGGTGAGGCATAAAGAAGTGAAGAGATTAGATGCGTGTGTGCTATAGTGGTTTTAGCTGAAGGTAAGAGGAAGGATTTTATCCTATAGAGAGAGCCAAGTTTTTTGTTGACAGTTTTTATAGTATTGTTAATATGGATATCAAAGTTCAGATTGTTGTCAATTGTGATACCCAATAGTTTGGTGGTTGGTTCAGGGGATATAATAGTTTTATTAGTAGAGATAACTGTGAAATCAAGAGGAGAGGACTTATTGGTGGGAGAGAAGAGGAGGAGTTTAGTCTTTTTGGGGTTTAGGAGAAGGCATCTATGTGTGAACCATTGCTCAGCCGTGTTAAATACTTGTTGGGTAAGAGATTGAAGTTCAGAAGAAGAGGTGGCTGAGCATATCAGTGTGGAGTCATCTGCATATTGTATGCATGTGGCTTGGGGGATGGCAAGGTGAAGGTCATTAATAAATATGGAAAAAAGTAGAGGTCCTAGGATGGACTCTTGAGGGAGACCAAGGTTGACGGACAGGTGAGTGGAGAGAGACTTGTGCCATAGTACGGCCTGTTGTCTTTTATCAAGTTAGGACTGGAACCACTTTATAGAATATGTATCTAGTGACAGGGATTTCAGTATTTTGATGAGAATTTGGTGATTTACCATGTCAAAACCTTTAGACAGGTCAATGAATAGTGCTGAAGAAAGCTTGTTAAGATTGCAGTTTTTGTTGATACAATCTGTGAAGGAAAGAAGGGCAGTAGTAGTGCTATGTGAAGGTCTGAATCCGCGTTGACAGTCGGAAAGTAAATTATTTTGGGTTAGATGGTCACGTAATTGTCTGTGAATGCATTTCTCCATGATCTTTGCCAAAGGAGAGAGAAGGGCAATGGGGCGGTAGTTGGAGAGTTCAGTGGAGTGTCCACCTTTATGGAGGGGGATAATATGGGAAATTTTCCATAAACTGGGGATATGACTTTCGGTAATAGTTCTATTGATCAGAATAGAAATGGGATAAGCAATAGCTTTGGCTGATTGTTGTAGGAATTCAGCGGGTAGTTGGTCTGCTGAAGGTGAGCATGGTTTTAGTTTCTGTAGAAGGGTTAAAATATTTGTTGTTGGGACAGGTTGAATATGAAACGTAGGGTGTAAGGTTGATTTATAGGAAGGTAGAGTGAAGTTATTAGGTGATAGCTGACTAGCTAGTGTTTGTATAGCATTAGTAAAATGGTATTGAAAGCATTAGCTGTATTCATTGGATTTTTGTGGTCAGTATTTTGAGGGTTTGGAGTAGTGGATTGACCTGGATGGAGTAGTTGGTTAATGCTAGCCCAAAATTTTTGTGGGTTGTTTTGATTAGCTTGTTGGGATTGTAGGTAGTAGTTTCTTTTATCAGATATTTTAGCTTTCTTGGTTTCATTTCTTAGCTGTCTAAATGTTAGTTGGTCTATAGGGTTTTTAGTCTTCCTCCATTTTGCCCAAAGTTTGTTTCTAAGATTTATTTTGTGTTTGGTTTCTTTTGAAAGCCATGGAGCAGATTTGGTTTTAATTCTAATTAATCTGGTTGGTGCATGGTGGTTGAGAATGGCAAGGAAGTTGGAGTTAAAGTAACTAACGGCTTCATCTAAAGGAGGTTTTGTAAGGGAGACCAGTTGCAAGCTCTTAGTTCCATTTGGAATAGTTCAGGGTTAAAGTACTTTTTAGAACCGATGTTTTTGACAGATGTTGGAATGGAAGAGTTGATTTTATGTCTGATGATATAGGTAAGAAAGTGGTCACTTAAATCATCAGGGAGGGTTCCTGAATCATAAATGTGAGGATGATTGTTTATGAGCATCCAGTCTAATAAGCTTGATTTCTTGTTAGATTTAGTTATCCTGGTGGAGGAGGTAATGGTTGGGAATACCCATATTGGTTAACATGGTTTGTGAGGAGGCTGCTGCAGTAGCAGTTCCAGTCAATGTTTGTGTCGCCTAGGATTATGGTTTCTTGGGGCAGGTATTGGGAAAGCCAGCAAAGTATGTTTTTCATGGTGGCAGTGTTGTTACCAGGTGGTAGATATATATACAGATAATATAGATGGATTTGGCATTGTTAAGATGAAGTTTGGAGATAGGAATTTCTGCATTGGAGTCTATAGGTGGTTTACAGTCATGAGTGGTTAATTGTAAGCTAGATTTATATAGGATAGCAACCCCACCACCTTTCTTGGATACTCGGTCTATTCTCAGGATATTATATCCAGGTGGGATGATTTCATTGTCTCTAGTTACAGGTTTTAACCAAGTTTCTGTTAAGCAGAGAATATCAAAGGAGTTGATTTCAGTTAGAGCTTGGAGTTGAGTTACTTTATTGTTTATGCTACGTATATTAAGATGAGCAATTAAAAGAGAGTTTGATGGTTTAGAGAGAGCATGAGTAGGTGATTCTTTGTGGTTGAGGAGAGAGATAGCAGTTGTTGGTGGGCCTGGGTTAGGGTGGATGTCACCATCCTTTAAAGAGAGTAGTAGACTTAGATAGTTTGGGTTGTGGAATCTGCTGTATAGAGGTAGGCCTTTCCTGGGGTTCTGATTGTTGTATTTTATGTGTAGTGTTCTAGGGTATTTAGGAAGTATGCAGTTAGATGAGGATGTTATATTAGCATGAATAAAAAGGAGAGGAGAGTTTGGAGAGTTGGTTTCTTTCTTGGGGTAGTTTAGGTATGGGCCTAGTGGGTTTTCAAAGGAGGTGAATAGATAGGTGAGGATTAAAGGAGGTAGTAGTGAGAGTGTGAATAAGAGTGGGACATAAGATGGGATGGGTTGTTTACACATTGTATGAATAAATATAGATTGTTTGTAGGTAGAAAAAGAAATTCACTGGGTGGAGATGAAAGAAGGGAGTAGGGTGTGGTGTGATAAAAGGAGAGTGGTGAGAGGTTAATATTAGTGCAGTTGGGTAACTGGAGAGTGTTTAGAAAGTAAAGGTAGGAGATAGAGTGTGTTTGAAGAGTAATGGTAAGAGCAAGAGGTATGTAATGAGAGTAATGTTAAGAGGAATAGGTGTGGTTAGAGAGGAATGGGAAGAGCAAGATGTGTGGTTAGAGGGTAATGGGAAGAGGAAGAGGTGTGGTTAGTAAGTATAAGGATAGGACCCCTGGGGGTGGGTGGGAATTGGGGGTAGGGAGGGGAGTGGAGTAAGCCCGCAGGGCGAACAGAGCGGGTAGAAACCGATACTGAAGCAGTTAGCAAAAAACAATCAGATAGGCTAATTCCGGTGGTAGGTTGAAATAGAATAGGGGCTAGAAAGGTGTCTGTGGTCTGTAGATATGGAGGGGAAGAAAGAGAGGACTAGAAAGGTGTCTGTGTGATTACAAACATGAGAGCCTAAATTTCTCAATGGCAGCATCCAAAATCAGTATGCATCAGTCACTAGTATTTTTAACTTATACTCTGTGCAACAGAAGCCAATGTACTTACATTTAGAGACATACACTCATCTAGGACACCATAGTAGTTAAATCCAGCAGGGAAGATTTTAGATTTAAAGATGGCACCAAACTATGCAAGTAGGGTAAAAAAATACTTCTGATCTGCTGTCAGTGGGCAGGCAAATAAAGAATGACAAAGTGTGAGCCAATGAAATGCTAAGGAGAGCCAAATGAGGGAGGGAAGTAACTCACTTCAGAGCACACAACACTGTTAATGGGAGTGAGTCAGCAGAAACCCAAGATTACCCAAGTACAAATAAAGATTTAAAGTCCTGCAAGGAAAATGCAGGGGGGGGGGTTGCAGGTCATAGAGTGGGCTAAAACCTTTGGCAAGGATTGAAGGATAAGTGGTAAAGATAGTCTATTTGGGCTACACTTGATTTCTGTAGCCAAATTAAACTTTTCCACTGGGAATGACTGTAAAGGAAATTATTAGGCAGTGGGCGTAATGGTGGGGTTGGCTAAAGAGGTTTCAGGTGGGTACAAGGTTGGTTTGATTGAGTGTGTGCTACCCTACATATAAGAAAAGTTGAACACATAGACTGTTCTTTGCAGGGTAGAGTTAATGGAAGTAATTTGGCAGAAACCCAAGATTACCCAAGTAGAAATAAAGATTTAAAGTCTTGCAAGGAAATGTAGGGGGGTGCAGGTCCTAGAGTGCAAGTCTCAGAATGGTATTGTACAAAGTACAAAGTGTCAGGAATACAAAGATATCTAAATGTAAACCTACACAGGGTGCTTGTAACACACCAGAAGATAAACTTTTAAATTATCCTTTTTAACTGAGAGGCAGTTTGCAGATAGGTCCAGAGAACAGGAATCAGCACACTGTTGTAGTATAACTCTAAGTAGCTGGTAGGTAGAGTAAATTTAGAGACATACACTCATTTAGGACACCACAGTAGTTAAATCCAGCAGGGAAGATTTTGTTTTATAGAAAGTGTATCTGTCATGGAATTATTTTAAACAGAACAAACAAGTGAGTATTTCCAGTGTGCTGGGAGGAAGCACGATGGTGTATAGGACAGCATCATATCCAAACATACTTTGAACAGTGAGTCATACACTATCCCTAACATGCATGGACAGTAGAGCTCTAAGTTACCTTCCCCTGCTGCCAAGATATGCTATAAAACTAATAAATGGTCCAATGTTTACTTAAAATTACAAGATGGCTTTTTTTTTTTTTTTACATTTACGCTTGGCACCTTCTTTTTGGCAAGTACAATTTCTGTTAAGAAAAACAGTTTAGCAAGTATGCTGTTCCCATCATGACTGAACTTTTCTGCTTTTATTTATAGAAGTGGTCTGTCTCCAACTCTAGGGAACTCTTTCTTTTTAGTCAGTCTGGGGACTTTGATGTGATGCTGCACACTACAGCCACGTGTGCAACTAAGAAGCTGCATTTTTTTAACATCTGCTTTTATACTGGCATTCTTTATTTACATATATGAGGGAACTTTTTACTCAACAAGATTTATAAATATTTTTTTAATTTTGTGCGTGTAAGCTCCATTTGGCTTCAAACACATTTTCTTCTTTAATGCTAAGTTTATTACATTATTCATCCAGTTATTTTATTTTAAGAATTGCATAGTGATATATTTTCTATGAGTTTGCATCTCACCTCTCAACTCTCCATAATTTTCAGGGCTGTCCCTGCTTTTGACTCAAATTTTAGTTTTGTCCCTCTTAATCTCTCCTAAAACCTGGTGACTTTTGATGAAAATGTGGTAAATTACCCTTAATAAATTGTGACAATAATTAGACTTATGGACTTCCTTTAATTTGGAAAATGTATATTAATTCACATTATCTTATTTTGCCCTTACTGTTTTTTTCTGGAGTTGTCCCTTGTTCTGTTAAGATTTGTCCCTGATTCATTGGAGAGCTACAGACAGACTGTTAAACATACTTACCTTGTTAAAAAGTAACACAAATATTATACTGTGCTGACTGACAACTAGTTTTATAAAAGGTTGTTCCTCCAATGCTGAAATATTGTTTCTGTAAATGCATATTTTGTACCTCACTAAAAAGTACCCCTTTCCTTTGCATAGTATTGTGTCCCTGAGACTATTCTACATTCACTAAGCTGTAAGGCTTGCTCGCCTACCCCAAAGTAAATTAAACTGTTTAGATTAACTTACGTATCCCTTTGAAACAGAGCACATGGGCTTCTATTTTCTGAGGATATGGCTTTTATAGTAAAATATGTGTGAAGTAGCAACAGATAAAGCAGGTTTATTAAAGGAAAATTCCACCTACACTTGTAGTTTAATTACATTACAAGGTATCTCTTCTTCCTATGCATTTAAATAATTGAAGAAAATGACTGGTGCGGCTTTCTTGGGGAGTGACTTAACTGTGGGTGTAGCTCAAATAGGGGTGTTTCATGATTATGATGTGGGTGGGGCTTAAGGGGCACCGGAGCACTACTTCTCCTAGGGTGGTATTTCAGCTAAGGCCGGCCCTAGTTATAGGAGAAGGGGAAGTGGTTGAAACAGGATTTTCTGATCATCTTGCAATATGGCTAGAGATAGAGGAAAACAAGAAATATATAAAATAAGCAAAGGAATAAAAAGGATAAATGAAAATGCATGGAATGAAGAAGGAAAGAGATTAGTAATATAGTTATGGAAAGATCATTATTATAAGAACATTTTATAAAAATTGGTCTGCATGGTGAATAATATTTAAGGAAAAATATAAAAGTGTTTTTCACAGTGGCAATATGATGTGAGAAAAGTGGAGAAAGAAAAATATAAAAGAACATATAACAATGCATTGGAAGATTTAGAACATAATGAAGAAAAAGAATTATATGAAAGAAATCAAGAAAAAAATACAGGCATTTTTATATAAACAAAGATATTTTACAAGGAAAAAGTGAAGAAATATCAATTTACTTAAACATGTTGGTAAAAGAAGACGGTATTGTAATGAATGAAATGAAAAATGTAAAAATGTAAAAGAAAAAATAGAAAGAACTAGTGGTAAAATATGTACAAGAATTTTTTAAATAGAAAAGAAGGTTATGAAAAAATATGGAAGGTAAAAAAGGTAACAGAAAAAGAGAACAAAGAGATGGAAAAGGAGATTTCTTTATAAAATAAAATTAGATAAATTAATAGGACAAGTAAATATAAGGCTAGATTCCATAAAGTTCATGGAATCCAGTGCATTATGCTGGTATCAGTGCGAAACCTGCAGATAACATTGTAATATGTTAATGTATGACAAGAAACTCAGAATAGGTCAGCACACAATGGAGTATCGCAGTTAAAATGATGACTATAGAAATGCACACGTAATCCATAATTAATAAGAAATGGTTGTCCAATCATGTTGTACCATACCAAAATTACAGAAATATGATCACAATTCAAGCATCCTGATAGTTGCATAGAAATACAACAAAATCTGTACAGTAAGGTTAAGAACATCTACGGAATGTAACTGACTCCATTATGATAACAAAAACAAAACATTAAAAACATTAACATTGCCAACTATCCCAATGTACGCCACATGGCATTCATAGTATATATTTGCGGGAGAAGACATAGATACATCCAAGACAACTACTGATGTTTCTTTATGTCATCTAGTAACTTATAAACGCTGCAAGGCTATTTGTAACATATATATTTATATCATTCTTTACAGTAAACACAGAGACAGCTATAGATATCTACATAATGCATGCGCCATTAAACTGTGTCAGCTTGCACTTATGGATTCCAACTGAATCCTTAAATTTTTTAATAAAAAAAATTAAAGGCAAAGGGCAATCATGGCAACATCACCATAGCTAACAGTGACTAACAACAGGTTCAGGACATATGTGGGAAACACAAGTAATGCACACAACCAAAGAAGGTGGGGGATAGAAAAGAAGATATAGGGTATGGGTGAAGAACAGTGACACGCAAGATGTATGTTGGAATTGGAAAATCTGAGGGACAGTCAGAGGAGCATGGGCAATGTTTTTTTTCTTTTTTGTTGTTGTGGGAATAGGCCCCATCTTTTTTTTTTTTTTAAGAATGGAAAGAAAGGTAAACATTGGAAAAGAGGAGGTGAAGGCCATCACAGCAGGAACACCCACAGAACATATAGCACATCACAAGACAGACAAAGTTCAGAAAAAAACAGTAGGGATAGTTAAGCTACACAGGCAACACACTGCACAACACAGACAATGGAAAGTTGACAAACAGGGTGGGGATACAGAACAGCCATGGTGAAATGTCGAAAAACACATCTTCCGGTGTAGTATCATTTTATGACCTGTCACAAACTGTGTGGCAGTCATACCCAGATATGTGTGAACAATGGAAGATGTGCATTACAGGGTAATAAAGTAGGATCACAGTACAAATTGGATAAATATAAACATATCCAATTAGTCCATCAGCAGTGCATGGGTAAGCCAAGCAACATTATAGATGAGCAAATACAGGTCTAACAATGGAAGATAACTCCAGAGGACAGAAGCAAACCTACAACCATGTATGTGAAAGGCAAGCAACCAAGCACAGTGCCAAACAGAAGTACTGCGGAAGAGCGAAAAATGCTGCTACATACACAAGTAGGTGTCCAGAACCAAAACAAATGTGCAATGGAATGTGTATATGTTATACACATATGCCATGTCAAAGGTGACACACAAGTGTAAATGTGTATGTATGTCTGTCAGTGGCATAAGTGGAATGTACATGAAATCAAGGTCTGTACACATACACACCAATGACAAGTAATATTCTCAAAAATGTACAGTACAGCAAAATGAATACAGCAGGTTGTGCACATGGATGAGAAAAAAACTACACTGGGTAACAAGGGTATACAACAAGCATTAGGCAGCAACTTGTGTGCACATCTCCTGCATAATGAGCATACATGTGGCACATGTTCAGTGTGTCAATTTAATACATGGCAATGGACATTAGTTTTAACAAAGGTAAACATAACTGCAAAAACTAATCGAGAAATATGAAGGTGGGAGTGAGGAGTACAACCTGGGCCCACATCAGGGTAAAGCAGGACACAGTAAATTGACACAATGCAAATGCATGTATAAAGCACACAGAGTGCTGTAGAAACCACATAGACATACATTTAACCAAATGGAAAATGTATGTCAAAAGGCCAGATGGATTGCTGATGTCCACAAAACTGGACATGTATAAAACAAACAAGGACATGTATAAAACAAACATAGACAGTAATGTGCAAGCATGTCATATCAACATGCATAGGTAAGCAAGCTAAAAATTAAAAGTGTATACACATATATTTCCATGCAACTGTCAACTAAAGAACTGCAGGTGTATATTAACCACCTTGCTCATTATGGAGCAGAGGACAAGCCTAGGACCATCATTACAGTACATCAGCAGTAAATCACTGAATGCTCACATTCCAAAGATATCTTTATGTGTCAGTATGTATCTATGTGCACACACATGTACAGTCATTTAATGTGTACAACTATTTCTGGAAGGAGTACACCAATGTCACTACATCATGGGTGTGGAAATGCTACATACAGCAAACATGGTGTAATGTACTGTGAAATAATGTATTATCTGCAATATTGTGTACAGATTAATGTTATAGTTCTGCTTGATGCAGTCAGCAATGTAGGACTACAAATAGGATGCACCTGTATATGATTCCACATGACATCATTATCCCAAACCATGACACATCTCATCATGACAGTGGGACATCATGACAACTGTCATCCAAATCCATGGGACAACATGTCTATATGTTGCACATATCTGATTTGGCAAAACAGAAATCCAAGACATATCACAATGTTAGTGATGGAGTATGGACAACATATGTTGCCTGTCAGTCATCCTAGTAACACACGTTTACTGGCTACCATGTAGAAAGTGTTACATGTTAATGTGTGTCATGTACACATTCAAACCAAAGTAAATGTCACACGAAAATAGCACATAAGTATGACAGCATGGTATGCATGCACAAAAGTGCATATACAGTCCAATCAGTGAAATGGAATGAGCATGTTGGCAGCATAACACAAGTGGAGCACACAAAAAATACTCACCAAATGGAGGGACCAGGCTGATGGGGATCAGATTCCCAAATAACCTCATGAGTTATCACCCAAAATGAATCCCACATACCCCATGCCATATCCTCAAAGATGGTCCCCATTATGTCCTGTATCTGTGTTTGGAACACATTGGTCATGATCTTTCAGATCTCCTCCCAAAAATCATCTCTATCCCACTCGTGTTGATATCTCCTCTGTGGTGGGTAGGATGGGTAGGGAAGGGATGGGTCCAGGTACCTCATCATCATCACCATCCTCATCAGAAGAATCTGGCAATAGGCCTGGTTCATGTCATTGTTTTCCAATTGGAGAATATCCATAGGTATCATGTCCTGTGAAGATTAACTGCAAAACACAACAAATAAGAAAAACACATGTCTATCATGCAGAACAGTCCCATGAATATCATAGCATAACACAATATGATTATGATGACAATTTGCACAGGAATTGAGACACGTCTATTATGGATAAAGTTTCCTATGTCTCTCTATGTAGTACTCTTAAAATGGACAACATTATTCTTATCTGAACAATTCTATATACTTAGACACACACACACGCACATATGGGTCATTAGCTTTTAGCAAAGGTATGTATGCTCAAATCAACATAGTGTTCTGTCCGCATAGAATGATTTATATGAGGAGCCACAATGTGTCATAAAATGGGGAGAAAGTGATCTGACAATATCGTGGACAATAGGCAAGCCATATGTCAAATCTCTGAGACAGGCAGCATATTTGGTGGAACACATATCAATATAATGAGTACAACACTAAAAACAATTTGATATGTTCAATCAACGCAACTGTTCACAGATGACTAATATATACTGTATATAGATATGACTAATAAATCTGTTACTACCGCTATTGCATGTGTACAACTGTAGTCGTTATCTAAAAAAAAACAGCAACTATCAGTACACTGAAAAATAAAAAATGTATGGAATATACTTGATACTGAACTGCCACAATTGAATGGGCATCTGCTCAAGTGTCAGTCAACCTAGGCTGAAACGTTGTGTTTATAAAAAACATCTAAGGGGTTAGAGGCAGATGGAATACTAGTGTTGATCTGCAGGGTGTGCTGGATATAAACTGCTGCAATCAAATCTGTATTTGCTCAAGTGTTGGTCAACCTAGGCTATAACTGCATTTCTGCAAAAACACCCAAAGGGTTAGAGACAGATGCAATGCCAATGTTGACCTGCAAGGTGTGCTGAACATGAACCGCTACAATCAAATGGGTTTCTGCAGACACCTACTCACACTGTGAAAAGAAGGGCAATACACAACAAATCAATCATCTAAAAACAAAACCATAAATACAAATGAAACAAGCCATACATAATAAGCCCTAATCAAAAAACTTACATTTATATGTGAAACATTCTCTTTACAATGTGTGTGACAGATACAGAAAAGCAACTGTCATTTATGCTATGGAGTACATTAAAAATGTGTGCTGAACAAATTGCTCAAAGATGCATAAAAAAGTCTACATTGTTAGTTTTTATCCACATTTATAAGCATAGCTACTGTGTGATGATTTCATATACTTTACTGATGCATGATGGATATTCTTGCATTCTAATCAATAAATGTGTTACTGTGAAAAATACAGGTCTGAAAACAGGGGGAAATGCATTTCAGTTCATAAAATATGTAACAAATATTAACATACCTCTCTCCCTCCACTGATCCTCAAGCCTGTGCATCCATTTGATGCACATGGCTCTGTTTCAACTGCTCTCCTCATTGCCTGAAACAAAAAATAGAATTTCTGAAAAAAGTATTCCTCAAATGATGTTGTCATGCAATTCTCAACACAGCTTTTGGACATTTCTTTCTAAGGCATATTAGATAAATACAATACACAGTTGACATTTTTACATTCATATGTTAACATCTTCAACTGTAGATTGGAGAGCATGAGATTCAAACCTGCAACCACAATCTACATCCAAACTCTAACCCTCTTCAACTGTAGATTGGAAAACATGAGATTCAATCCTGCAACCATAATCTACACCCAAATTCTAACCCTGAGAATGACCTGCCTTACTACCACTTCTTAACTGAAAAAAAGCATCTTTTGCAGGCAGTGAAAAAATTTTATGTTATGACATTATCTTGATGGGGAATGGTCTACTAATAATTCTGTTGCCTTAGGACTGGCAAGTATGAACATATGCTGCTGCTCATGTAGCTAAACAGTTGTAGAAATACATTCAGGTTGTTACTGTGTTCAGATACATTAATGGTAACACAGAGTATACATTCATGATGATGTCGTTCTACAAGTGACTTCAATATTTCATGTGAAAACAAACCTTCATAGCATTTTTACAAAATATACAATATTAACCAAAAATTACTAAGACATATAGCAGGATTTAGCAAGATGCACTGCCCCACAGTTAAATAGCTGACATTAATGGACTGTTGTGGATTAAGGATGTGTTAGTAAGAATTTGATGAATAACTGATTTATTCACAACTATGCTCAAAATATATGTTAATATCAATGAGTGATATGCGTCTATAAATAAATTCTATGGGTATATTATAGCAAGACAACAGTTTCAGATATATGTGTCCCCTTTCCAGATTTGAACACACAGCACACCAAAATGTAAACATGCTGGCATGTTTCCTTACAAGCTGAGCAAACGGCAAGCACATGCTAGTCTTTAACATATACAGCTCTCCAAACACTGCTGTTCAACAGCTGATGTTATCAGATCATTACAGATTATGGCCATATTTGTAGAAATACAAAGACTGTATCAGTGAGCCGTTACCATCCACAACATAAAAATTAATATAAAGTGTAATATGGTTCTTCCAAAAATGCTATGAGTGAAATTAGCTAAGCTTTTGAACCCACAACACACCAAACTTTAGACGTTATCCAGTTGCTTTACAGGCCAAGCTAACAGTCAGCACATTAGTCTCAACAAAACAGGTACTGCTCTACAAACTCTGTTATTAGAAAGCCGATGTTTTCAGAACATTATGGATTACGTCCATATTCATAGAAATTCGAAGATTATATCAGAGAGTTGTTACTACACACAGCATAAACCTTAATATAAACTATTACAATATGATTTTTCAAAAAAATGCTGTGGGTGAAGTTAACCAAAGTAAAACGTATAGATATACGTTTTCCCTATGTGGTTTGGAACCCACAAAAAAAACAAAATTCTTCTGGCTAGTTGCTTTACCGGCTGAACTAACATTTGGCAAGGAATTCATTGCAGAAAAAAGGTACTGCAGGCGTTTCTTAGAAATACTGCAGTAAATGTATGTAAACAGAAAATGCATACAATTTTTGGACCTTTCATAGTAAAGAAATAATAGCTATCAACACATAACTAAAATTATACGTATAGGCAATGAGATGGACAATACTTTTTAAATTAAATAAACGTGTCTGTATAACTGTTTAGGGGAATGATATAAGGAAGCTATATATGTGTCTATATACCAACTTGTAATGGTCCAGTAGGTGATACAGTGGGAATATAATGGAAAACTATGAAATGCACAGTCATCTGCTGCCTAGGCGCTATAGATATCTTTAATGCACGAGAACAGAAGCTATGCAAAATGATGTACTTAGATGTTGTAAAACATATGTACATCTATAAAAGACATACAAATTATTACAAAAAATAACATGGTTATTAAACACATAGTTAAGAGGACAGTAGTTACAAAGTCCACTTAATTATCCCCATGAGATAATTATCACAGCAGCTAATACATGGTTATAAAAACATCCATATGATATATATACAGTATGGTACAGAGACATATTTCTGAAATCCATAGCAATGCTCAGGTATATGTAGAATATTGGTGCTACTGTAAGGATCTACAGGCTACCTCAGCAACTTGGCTATCCTCTTTTGAAGCTCCTCTGCATCCCTCTGATGCATGTCATCATAGTGTTGATGAACCTGCACTACAGTGCGGTAGAACCCCCTCCTTGGTCAATGGTCCCTTGCGATCCAGATCCACACTTTGATCATAACAAAGTTCCTGGGTCTGGCTCTCATCCAGTGCTCCAATCTGGTTTACACATTCAACATCTGGATCATCTCCTCATTGGTCCAGTTGGGTGCACAGACATGTCTCAGCTTCCTCAAAGTCATCATTATGATTCTCAAGTAGAAGAAATCTGAAAAATACAAAAATAAAGAAATGCTCACTGAGGTACCACTCAGTTCACAGTTAGTAATGGTCTGATCAGTAAATGTATCAAAATCAATGTTTTAAAGTGGTGCTAATGTTATGTTACAAGATCATTGAAAGATTATAGGCATGTTCCACCCATGGTACCATTTATCAATACCTATTGGGTGTTTCCACCATACACCTGGGTGTTTCAGTGCATAACAGCAATTTACGTGGATGTACGTGAATGGGATTCCAAAAGCCTGAGCTTTAATTAACCTTATTAATTATGTATGGCACAATGGTACTTAAAGTTGGGTTTATACAAGGTGCACTTTGATTCTGTGTTTCGGAGTGAGAGGTACATTGACAATTGGTAGAATTTTTGTTGTGATTAGTACATCTGTTAAAGTTACTCATTTCAAAAGGTAAATGTTTAAATTCATATTTACTCAAAATGGTAATTTTAACAGAGGTTGTCATAAGTTACTGGAGTGATGTTGCCTTGAACTTTATGCTTATAGATGTTTTCCTTCTAAATAGATTATTTCAGTCCCATATGCAGTTGTATATTTAGATTTCCATTGCAGATGTTAACAGTATATGACGACTGATTTCAGGGTCATCCATAATTCCTTGCACTTTGTGGTGTAACTACAGAAACCTATGGATTATGAAACTATCCATATCTAGTATGTGATGTTGATATTATGGGTATTTCTTATTTTATGTCTACTAACAAAACTGTTATAAAAATGTGCTGTTGCTGTTATGGATATGTCTTCAAGGATGATACTTTACAAAGGTATTATCAGTACTGGTTCAATATAATAACTATCTGCACAGTCTGTGGCCTGGCTACAGATCCTGCGGTTTAACTATGTGTTCCATTGGTTTTACAGATTATTTGTTGTATTTGAATGGAACATGTAAGTAGATGCATGTGGCATAATGCTAATGGCTTTGGACCTCTGTGAAATATATATGTGTTGTGATGGGTTTGAATCCCACTCACAGACTATAAAAATATTACATATTTGTTTGATTTTAGAATTGTTATACATGAAGGCATTATTACTTGTAATAAGTTACATTAGCATTCATCACACACAGTGTTACAGAAAAAATTTCAGTGCACTGGACTGCATAATGGTTATACTGACATATGCTGTTCACAGAATGAAATTTATAAATAGGCTCAAACATGAATATTATCGTGTGTGCATCATTGTCTTTCAGATGGCCAACCATCCTAGGGGTGATAACTTCTCCTCCCAGGAAAATCATTTCATAATAGATTTTTTTCTGCCAACAAGAAAGGAGACTCCTAGGCCATTCAAGTGATACTGTTTGAAGGAATGAAATCTGGAAGGACCTCACCAACATGATCAATGCAGTTGGAGGCCTACAGACAATGCTGCTTGGACATAATTCTTCATGCAGCAAATGAAGTGGCACATTATGAGAGATTGAGGGATACCACTGGTGGTGGACCACTGACCTCCCCAATGGCATCACAATATTTCTGGTCTCACTGCATACAGCAAAAGGGAAGTGACACACCCTGGTAATGTGATTAAAGATGGGTTCCAGGACAAACATGTATGTATTTATTTCCATTACAAAGATATGCATTGTGACAATGACTGCATATTGCTGTAGCATGTATATTACTCTATTGCTCTTTTTGATTTACAGCAGTAGAATTGAGCCATGAACATGCTTTCACACAGGGTGAGGATAATGAATACAAGTATAATTACATGTATTTATACATCTGATTTACAGACAGAGCTGTCCAAACAGTATTTATAATGCTGTTTGCATTAATATTCTCAGGACCATCTACTTTAGGCCTATACCAGGGATCAGCGGGTGAGTGTCTTTATAATGCTGATGTGAACACTACCTTGTTGGTGCATCTGCCTCATTTCATGGCACTGCTGTTTACTGTCATATTATTATTTCCCTACCATTTAACATTACAGGTACCTCCAGTGCAGGGGCAAGCCATGCATTTTCAAGTGCAGACAAACATGATATGTTACAGCAAAATTGTCATAGCTTTCAGTGATGTGTAGCACATGTGATACCTGATATTTTATCAACTCTATTAAATCACTTGTAAATAATTACAAAAACTCAGAAATATCTATTCCCACCTCTTTCAAAACAAATTCTGACTGCTTTCACATTCAACAGATACAAAGTCATATCATAAGAAAACTACTATCGAAACTTAAAAACTACTCCCCTGTTGCTGACTTACTGCTCAATGAGTACCTTATACATGCTGCAGATGTTATTGCTTATCCCATATCCATCTTTAATAATTGGTCTATCACAGAACAATATGTGCCTACTCTATGGAAAGTATCTCATATTATCCCTCTCCATAAAGGTGGCACTTCCACAGAGCTATCCAACGACAGACTCATCACCATTCTCTCCCCCATAGCAAAAATTCTGGAAAAATGCATTCACACCCAACTCCTTAACCATCTCCTAAAAACAACCTAATATCTCTACCCAACATGGCTTCCGACCTAAACATGGTACAACTACTGCTCTTATTAGTTTCATTAATAGCATCAACCAACACAGGAACAATGCCTTACTCACCTCCTCCATATTCCTCGAGATGTCCAAGGCCTTTGATACAGTCTCCCATTAAAAACTAATCAATGCACTAGCCTCCCTTAAATTCTCCCATTCCACCCCTACCTGGTTTATTAGTTACCTAACCCACCAATCACAAGGCCTTCAACTCGCAGTCACGTTCCTTCATCTCAACATGGTTTTGTACCCCCATCCATGCCCACTGTGGAGCAACCAGGGCAAGATGTGTCTATACATTGTTGGGGTAGGGTGGACCATGGTTTGATACATCAGCAAGGTTGACTGAGACTGTGTTACAGTGTGTCCAGCTGTGCAGGAGGCATAGCTGGCTCATGTCATTGCAAAACCACTGTACTATGATAAAGAGTTTTCAAAATTAAAAATTCTGCATTATCTCCTGTATAATTTCTCTTTTTTCATGTTATCATATGGTAGAGATACGTATGTTTAGCACTGATGCGAGTCCCTTATTGTTTGCCATACAGTGAAACAACAAACTGAATGCGTATGCACCTGTATTAGTTGTGCCCTGAGTTGATGATCTGTGTTTTGGCACATTTGTATATCTTCATGTTGGAATATGTTATGCTTGTGTTATGTGTGATGCTCAGTGTGTACATCTAGTAGGTAATTGCCACTAGGCACAAGCTGTGTTGTTGTGGTGGAGCAACATCTGAGCATCAATGTTCAGTCTGTGTACTTATTATGTACATGTGGCTTGTTATGACTCAAATATTTTGGGTCAGACACTGAAGTGTTGCTTGGGCCTGCACTTGTGGTTACACCCTAAGTTGCCTACACCTGTGTCTTCTTCCCCCTATGTCCACCTGCTCCTCCTCTGATACCTCTGGGATGTTCTCTTCAGACATTTGGGTTTCTTGAGGTAGTTCACTCACACCTACAGCTGGAAGACAGCCAAGTGTTATAGTTAGCATGTTGTGCAGCATGGCACATACCGTTATCATCTGTGCTGCCTTCTCAGGTGTGTATTGCAGTGCACCAAATGTATGTGTCCAGGCATCTGAATAGAGCTTTAGTACACCAAACACGTGCTCTGTGGTATTTCTGGTTGTTGCATGTGCTCTATCGTAGGCCTCCTGTACAGGATTTGATGGTTCATGGTACTGGATCATAAGCCACAGCTCAAGTGGAAAGCCACAGTCACCTGTTGTGGGGAATAAAACACTTATGGTCAGAATGGATATTGTTGAGAGAGGTATCCTTAACTTGCATTGTAAATGTGTTTCTGTACTTACCCAGTAACAGTCACTCAGGTATTTCACCTTGCTGGAATAAAGCCTCGAGTCTACTTTCCCTCCAAATGGAAGCATTATGGACACTTCCAGGGTGTGTTGCCATGATGTTTGTTATGCTGCCATCTGCTGAACACACAACTTGGCAGTTGATTGATGGCCATCCCTTTCTGATTATTTATCATTCTGATTCTGTATGTACTGGTATCTTGATAGGTATGTGTGTGTGCAATCTATTGCACTGATTACATGTGGGGAATTTGCAATGTTATATAACTTATACATAACAGTTCTCCACTCCATGGAAAGTGTATGTGGTCATCCACGATGCTGCACATTGCTTTCAGGAATTTTTGCCAGGAAATGACTTGCAGCTGTCTGTGATACTCTCACAGCATCCCCCATGTGTCACTAGAATGTCCCAGATGCAAGTAAACCCAGGCTGAGACACACATTGTTTTCAAGGTGGATGGGGTTTCCCTGCAGTGTCCACACAGACATATGGGGGGCACACATGTTGCAGGCAATCCACACCATTTTTTTATCTAGCCTGCATCTGTCAATTATTTGCTTGTCTCACAACTGGTTTAGATGCAGCCTTGCTCAGACTCTAGCTGGCTGCCTTCTAGGATCCACAGCCATAATCACAACCTCATTTATGGATTGCATCACTGCACTCTATTGCAGCATATTAACACCATATTGCATTTTTATATATTTTTTTTCAGTTTTGCTATGGATTTTTCTGTACTGCATAGTATTTGCTTGAACTCCTTGGTGTCCAAAAGTATGCACTGAGGATTTTAGAAATGGAGTTGGCATGGCTGTTTGTCATATTTGAGTTGCATTGCATGTGCATGATGTTCTTTGGAAACAGAATAGCATGCACAGAATCCCTCATTATACTACTCTGAATACTTAAGTAGTTGGTCTACCTTCAACATGCCTTTTGGAATTAAGTCCGCACAAGGTTTGCTTGAAGACTTCCTTCAGCATGCTCCACTATCCACAGGAAGCTTCCACAAACTTTACAGAATCTGGCCCATAGATCTGGCTGCAGGATCAGATGGAATAGGGTATGAAATATATAAAAATATAAGGGATTGGTAAAAATAAAATTTAAAGATTTTGAATGCATGGTAATTGAAGATATTATGTATAATGAATTATGTAGTGGAATACTTATATGGAAGAAGGAAGATAGAAAACAGTTAAAAACTTGAGAATGAGAGTACTGAATAATAATAATAATAATATATGTATGAAATTAATACAAATAGATTTGAAAATAAAATGGAAAATATTATGTAAGATAGTATATTTGGTATAAAGGGGAAGGGTTGTCAAGAATAATTAATGACTGAGAAATTGTGGATGATATGAATAGTAAAGAAGCAAAAATCAGCATAGGTATTTGATACAATTGGGCATGAAATCTTATGGTTAATAATAAAAATATAATATAACTGAGAAAGTTGAGAAAGTATGTATGTCAGCATATAGAAATAATAAAAGTAAAATATTTGTAAATGGCTGGTTAAGCCAAAATGTGCATATGAAGATGGTATAAGACAGGGATGCCCAATGAGTTATGCACTCTTTGTATTAGTTATGAATGTGATAGTATTTGAAATAAATTACTAAATGAAGGAGATAGAGTATATAACACCCGAAGGGTTAAGAATTCCAGTTCTGTTAACACATGCAGATGATATTATAATACTTGCAAAAAACAAAATTTGGGTAAAATATGTAATAATTTGCACAAATGAGTGTCTAGAGATGATAGATATGGCTTTACATAAAGAGAAAAGTAAAGGCTTAGGTGATGGAGTAAAGATATGGGTATATATTTTACAACAAATTAAATGTATGTGTTAGGTATAAAAATTGGGAATAAAGATGTAAGTAAAATTCAATGGAAAAAAACTATTGAAGAACTAAAAAACCTGTATTTTCTGGAGAACATATAAATTATCGTTTGGAAAAAGGGTGTATTTGATAAATTCAGTACTGATGGGAAAATAACTTACTTAGCAAGTGTAATTATGTTGCCAATAGTATTTGAAAAGGAATTATTGCAGATATTTGTTCAACTGTATGGGGCTCTAGAATAAACCCAGTAGAAAGAGAAGTTTTGTATGTAAATAAAGAAGAAAGATATATGGGGTTGATTAACCCAATGGTATATGCTGCTTTATTAAATTAGTACAAAGTGTTAAAGTGGATAAATGAAAGAGATGAGAGATTAGTAATAAAACTGTAAGTATGATAAATGTTGTGGTATGGAAAAAAAGGGTACAACATAAAAAGACTGTCAAAGTGAAGAAATAAAATGTTACCAAGAAAAATATTTTATGGAAAATAAAAATTGATTATACAGAAAAAGAAAGAAAAATATGGTATAAAAATGAATATGTAAAACCATGGGAAAAATCTAACAGATGAAAACATTAAAGCATTAAAAATAAGAAGCAAATGGTATGTATAATCAGAAAGTAGAATGCCAAGATTTTTTGAGGAGACTGGTTATAGATAAATACCAATAAAAGGAAATATGCCATATAAAAAAGTCATAGAACATGTTTACATTGTCAAGAAGAAACTACTGAACATGTATTTTTGAAATGTAAAAGAGTAAAAATTATGGGGAAACTATGTAAAGAAGATCGTTTGAAGATGTAAAAGTGGATAAAATAAAGATTAAATATGGATATTATAGGAATAGAAATAAACAATATGTTAAAAGAATATATAAAAAGTTATTTTATGCCATATGTATATGGAATGAAATAAATGAAATTATGTGCAATGGTAAATGGATTTTTAGTACCAATATTAAGCAAAATCAGATGGTGGTTATGGAAAAAAGAGTGGGGGTCTAATTTAGTACGATTGTAAACAGAATTCTGAGTATGTGTAAATATATTTGTATATCTTTTTGTACATTTGTAAATATTTGTAAATATTTAAATATGGAAATATGTTATAAATTAGTTCTTTGCTGTATCTAAGTAAAGGCCCCCTACTCTTTTTGATAGGTGCCATATAATCTTTTGCATCTATCTGCACTACCCACCAATGTTGGCAGATAGGACCTTGGTTTAATATCTCATTTGAAGGAGGAGTATTATCTTTAATTTTAGCACAAAACTTGCTTGATGGTGCTGTGACTGGCTGTGTTAAATATCTAATATTATTCTTTTTCTTCTGACTGTTGTACCTCACAGCCCATCCAGATCCTATACCTGCCTATGGTGAAGGAGGTAACAGGTAGAACAACCTGCATGTTATTGGGAGGATCATTGAATTAGATGATCCATTTTAAAGGACAGGTCAGGAGCCAAAAATTATGTATTTTTTTCATTACTAGATCCACTTTCTGCACATGCTTATAATATAATAGTGTCTGTTTAAGCCGCTTCTATATCTACTCAGTTTATGATGGGGCATGCCTAAGGAGCAGGCAGCTAACACAAATTGTAATCTAACAATATGACTCAGGAGAGGTAACAGCGAGCTGCAAAAAACAAAATTAAACATTTTAAACTAAAAAAAAAAATTTGCCTGTCAAAGATAAAAGAGTGTAGCAGCCCAATAGCCCCAGATATCCAGAAACAATTAACTAAAAGATGGGAATAATATGGACATAGACAAATAGCTTACACTATTAAACTTATTTACATCCATATCTGCAAGTGAATATTTGATATAATTTAAAGAAAAAAGTAACGGGTCTGAAATGAATATAAATAAACATGAAGTATGAATAGCTAGCAAAGTACAAATTTGACAAAACAGCAAAATTAAAATACTCAAACAGCTAAGAAGTTACAGGAGCAATGCTTTACAAAATGGTACAGAGAACTGTGATGAAACTTAAGAAATGCAATTAAAATGCCTTCACACTTAGGGAGATTAGTCTTCTCATATATGTTTATCACAGCAAAAATACATTCATCTTAAGTACATAAATGATGCAAGAAGAAATGAAAGAAGTAATACCTGAATAATACATAATCAAGAATCAAATTAGAAGTCAGTCAGACTTATCAACTGCCTTCACAAATAATAAGAATAATAAAAAATAAGAGCATTGCACTGATACCAGAGCCCTGAAAAAACCTTGCAGTGAAGTGTAAAAGCAAAGGATTTAATTAATGCAGGTTGTAGTTACTGACTTACTTTAAACTAAGACTTCTAGCTGTAAAAAGCATAAAAAGGCAAATACACTCCTGGATGCTACCACCCCCACCCCACCCCCACTGAATAATTGCTCAAAACAGACACAGACTCACCCATATTGTGTATTGTAACTTTTTTCCTATCTGGATATTGCAGGCTCCTATCAGTAGTGTAGTCTCTGAGAGACTAAAAAATTACTTCCAAACATGTCAGCAAAAACATCGAAATAATCCTCCAAAATTTTGGCATAGTATCAATTATCTCCTCAACCCAGGTAAGTCCTCTTCCCCTGCTCCATCCACCAAAAACACCTCTGACTGCATAGCAGCTCTATTTAATACTCACTTTATTAACTCTATAAACTCCCCCATAAACCACAACACTAAATCTATCCTTTTTAGTTCCCTCCTCTATAGAACCAAACTTAACTTCATTCTCATTTAAGCCCATCCAAACCAACTACATAAAAAAGCTCCTACACAAATTAAAACCTTATAATCTTGCAGCAGACCAGCTACCTGGTGAATTTCGAAGGCTAGCCACCCCATCCATCTCATACGCCATATCTATCTTAATCACCCGCTCCATCTCAGAACAATGCATTCCTCTCCTTTGGAAAACTTCACATGAGATCCCCCTACACAAAGGCGGCCCCTCTACTGACTTCACAAATTACTGTCCAATTGCTATTCTCTCCCCCTTTCCAAAATCTTAGAAAAATGTATTCATCAGCAACTACTTGTCTATCTCCTTAACAAAAACCTCCTATCTAACACCCAACATGGTTTCCGATCAAAGCATAGTACTAAAACTGCTCTCAGTTTCTCCAACACTGTAAATCTCCTCAAAAATGAAGGTCAGTTTGTCTCTTCTGTCTTCCTCTATATTTTTTGGGTGGCACAGTGGTGCAACGGTTATCGTTGTCACCTCACAACAAGAGGTTGCCCGATTCTCAGCTGGAGTGCCTTCTGTGTGGAGTCTGCATGTCCTCCCTGTGTTTGTGTGGAGTTCCTCCAGGTATTCTGGTTTCCTCTCACATTCCAAAGACATGTATCTGGAGCATTTCTCCTTGGGCCTCCACTGAAAATAGGCTCTGACCTAGTTGGACTTGCCTGTTCAGCAAATCTTAAATAAATAAATGTCTAAAGCTTTTGATACAGAATCCTATCAAATATTGCTCATCAACATATAACCTCAGTGTAATAGCCATGTCTTGGTTTCATAGCTATCTTTCAAGCAGACATCAGTCCACTAGATGGGAAAACAAACAATCCCCCATCCTAATCATCTCTGTGGGAGTCCCCCAAGGCTTCATCGTTGGACCACTCTTCTTTATTATATTCAATGATCTCAGATCCTCTGCTCAACTATCCACCATCATTCAATAAGCTGATGACACCCCTCTTATCTGCTCTGCTCCCTCTCCCCAAGAACTACACAAAAATCTCTCCAAAATGTAAAAAAATACCTCACCAATATTCAACTTATTCTCAATCCTAATAAAACTAAGCATGTGGTCTTCTGCAATAAAAGAACAAAAATAACAAAACCTCTCTTACTATCTTCTCCTGCAATGGTACAAAAATAGAACCAGTTAATCAAACAAAACTTATAGGTGTAACAATAGATGACTGTCTAAAATTTGGCATACACATATAACTAACAATTAAAAAAGTTCACATCAAACTTGGTTCACTCTAAAGAGCCAGACCTTTCCTAACTAATTATGCCAGACTTTCTACTGACATACCCACCTACTTTCTACCCTTCATTACTGCTCATAAATCTTCATGAACCTGCACAAGACTGACCTAAACAACCTTGAGAGCTGTTATAAGAAAATAGCCAAGTTTGTCATAAACCAGCCCCATAAATCACACCACTGTACTGCACTTTACTAATTCAACTGGCTTGAACTACCCAACCTACTAACTCTAAACCAACTTACCAAAGTACATAATATCATCCACAAACCTGAACACTGCCCATCTCTCTTCAACCTAGTTGAACCAAACACTAACCCCAGGTGCCTGATATCTTCTGATAAACTACTCCTTAAGGTAAAAAATCCCAAAACGACTATGGCAACTGTCTTTATGCTAATAAAATATCCATATTCTGGAATCTGCTGCCCCAGCAAATATTTAAAAATCCTGACAATGGTAAATTTAAACTACTCTTAAATAAACACCATACAAACCACTGACTATGCTCCTGCACCCAGCCAGGCTAAATCCTTCATCCTGACTAACTTCTACTCTAACATTCCAAATGTCCCAACTTTATACTTCTGTTCTCCTGTCTATCAACCATTTGAGAGGTTTCATCATGGTGGTGGTGCTGCGGTAGCGTTGTCGTCTCACAGTAAGTCGCTGTCCAGTTTGATTCTCAGCTAGAGCGTCTTCTGCGTGGAGACATGCATGAATGGGTGTACCTTCGTTGAAGGTTGTGCATCAGGGCTGGTAACTCGGCACGTAAAAATCAACTACCAATCATTAGCGGACCGGAGTTCCGCTGTGGTGACCCCTAACCGGGAAAAGCCGAAAGATACAAACAATTTGAGAGGTTTCATCATATAATATTCCTATTCTGTTCTTCCTTGCCTCTTATCTTTACAAAATATATAAAAAAGGAATGAGAAAACATTTTTATCTTGTATATTTTTCACATCACCTACCTGTACTCAGATATTGCATTTTACCTCTTATTTGTACATTTTTGCTTCACTTATTTGCACTCTGAAATTGTGTCTTATCTCTTTCTTGTATGTGATTTATCTTTTTCATTACTATGTATTTTTTTTTTGTCAACAACTTGTCTTGGAGATTTTTTCCCCAGGTCTACGCTGAAAACAGATCACTAGCCCAGTCAGACTTTACCCAGTTAACAAAAGTAAATAAATAAATAAAGTAAATCTTACCTGAGGGTATTCAAATAAACCATTGTTAACTATGAAGAAGGCAATGAGTTTTTTATTGTTCATTAGAAGGATATACTTGACATTTTTAGAAACTTAGAAAAACATAAAAGGTACTAGATCTATACAACTCACAAATATTACACGGCTGCTTCCTGTAGTCTATGATTTGATTGCATCGGCATCTATTTGACAATTGTGTGACTTTTAGCAAGTCAGTTAAGCAATAAGTGCTCCTGATCTGTCCCTGAAAGTCAGTTAAGCAGTCAGTGCTAATGATCTGTCCCTGCAAAGGGAAATTTATGTACACCAGGCTTGGGTCTGCTTTAAATGACTGGATGCTCATTTGAACGAAACCCATATGGGTTTCGTTTAAATGAGCATTCGTGCATTTGAAGTAGACCCCCAGGCTTATACAGTTAAACAAACAAATAAAAAAAAAATAAAACATCAAATAAATGAGCCACTGCAGTAGTGCTTTAAAATGCTAGTAAGATGATTGTTGAAAGGCTACAGTGATTTTATTATGGAAAGGGATAGGCAAGAGTAGGAATATAAAGAATGATAGGCCTATCTTTCTAGTATCAGCAGTAGATAACATCAGGGAGAAAATGAAAGTGTAACTGTAAAAGAGGAAAGGCAGTCAAGCGCCATGGATCATAGGCATCATGTTAACATGGTAGACCCACAGTGACTTGTAACTATAATTTTTACAGTAATGTCTCTGAAGTAGTGGAACCTGGATAGATGTAGGACATCTAGATTTCTTAAGGGCATTTGACACAATGTCAGTAATAACATTTTAATATTAAAAGATACCCCACTGTGAGTACCAAGCATACTAACTCTAAGGTCAAACTAGAACCAGAACTTAGAATACATGGCTGTGCTGGTAATATAAGCCAAGAATTACTGTTTGCACTGCATTTATTAAAATTATATCTTGAAGATAAAATAGTACCAAAAAAGCAGCTTCCTGAGGTTAAGGAAGGCTAAATTATGAATTTTTGGTTTTCCAGTGTTTTCAGGGTTTACATATAGAAATAAAATTTTGCTGAATAAACAGCACATTTTAATATTTTTAACATACTAGCATGTGTATAGTATTGATTTTTGAATATTGTTTTAACATTGCATAGTTTTAATATTGCATATTTTTAACACTGTATATTTTTATGGCAATCTGTGCATACACCAACAATTGATTATTAAGTTTATGCACACATTTTGTTGGACATTGCAGTGAGTTGTGCTTAGTAATGATTTGCCTGCAAGCAGGTTTTGTACCAGCAAGTAATTTGAAGGGTTAATTAGACCTTCTCTTTTACTAATTGAATTATTGGTCAAGTTTTGACTATGTATATAAAGAACAACCAGCTTGATTTTATTGTATCTTGAAAAAGCTCAGCACCAGGCTGAGCGAAAGCGCTTGAGGAAATTGTTGTTTGTTATTAAAGCAAGAAAGTTTTATGTAAGTTGCAGCCTTTCATTTTCTGCCTTGCAGAAGAAGGAATATCATTTCATCAACTTTTTATTCTGGGCTTCCAGAGCCAGCTTCCAGGTTGTGGATCTGCTTTGCTTTATTGGTGCTTTTCACTTGTTCTTGGTTTTCTGTTTAAAATAGTACCAAAGCTTATCTTACAGGACAAATAAAGCTGATGAAATGAGGAAAGGATAAAATATCAACAGCACTGGCAAATCATCTTTCTCAGAAGAATTTGTTAGGATCCATCTATGGGTCAGCAAAAATCAGATCTACATAAGATGAGGAAACTTTAAACTATTTCCTTTGATAGGATGATACAAGGTTCTATCTATAAAATAAGAAATTGCCTAACTAGAAAAAAACATGTTCCTGCAAAGACCAGCAGTCACTTGGAATTTTCAGAATACATTAATCAGAATGTAAGAGATATAAGATGAATTTACCTATGAAAGCCATACAGCCTTGATAACAGATTGAGTCTATATAGTTTAAGTTATATAAGAGTAAGAAGGCAACTAACTGTTGCTCTGTAAGTCAAAAATCTTAGTTTCAAGGTAAAGGTCTAGATTTACATAGCAGTACAGCATGAATACAGGCCTAAGGCTGCAACAATTACTAAAAACAAAAATAGATAAAATTACTTCTTTACTATCAAAAATAATAGAACAAATCCTGCATGAGTGGTAAGCAGAAACATGAAGAACAGCATCATCAGAACATTTCAAAACTGAACTAGAATGTGAAATACGCAAAAAAACATTTATGTTGATTAAGTAACCTAAAAATGTATTGAGTTCAATGACAAAATCATAAATCTTGACTCTGAATGCCAGAAAGAGTTGATGTCATAATAATAATTCAGCATTTTAAAGGAAAGTTGTCTGACATGGCTCATAGGATTTGTGTGCAGTTCGAGTTTGCCATGGTGCCTGTATTTTTATGTTCACTCTTTCCAACAGGGTACTCTAATGTATACTGTTACTTCACTGTCTTTCCTCTGATAGCCTCATTAACTGCAAATTGTTGCAGTATTACCTGTTCTCTGCGTCATTTTGTTTTTTATTGTAGTTATGCTATGGTCTCTTGATTACCTCTAGTATGACTTCTGCTAAAATTTTGTAGACGGCTGCATAAAAGGTCTTGTTTGTCTTTTCCCGGTAAGGGGTTCGCCACAGCGGAACTTCGGTCCGCTAATGATTGGCAGTAGATTTTTATGAAACGCCAAGGTGCCAGCTCGACGCTCAGCCTTCAACGAAGGCACGCCCATTTATGCACGCATGTCTTTTGAACGCTACTCAATCATGGGGAGGACATGCAGACTCCACACAGAAGGCACTCCCAAGCCCAGCCGAGAATCAAACAGGAGAACCTCTTGCTGTGAGGTAACAACGCTACCACCGTACCACAGTGGCATACGGCTGCATAAGAGGTATTTCTATAAAGTTTGATTTAGTCTGCAATATTGTAGTGGTTTTGATATTCTTAGCAAATAAGGGAACAGAATCCTTGATGGCTAAAACAACTGACATAATTTGTACTAGCATCAGTGTTGGTTATTTTATATGACATTTCAAATGTCTTGAACATTTGCAGCACAGGCCCTCAGACTAGATGGGAGCATGTAAACAGGTACTGTCAGACCTCAGCATCATAAGTTCAGTCTGCTACATAGAGGACTCATTTTAAAGTACTCCAATTAGACTTTTGTGTTGATTCTAGTTATTTGACATTCCAACAGTAATAGGGGTCTACAGACAGATAATGAAGTTCTAATTCCCATTAGAAGTCATATAGTTAAATGAGCGTTAATGTGAACTGTTGGCTTCTTCTCACAAAATGCACAGTACTGTTAGTTGTGGAACCAGAGAGGTGGCACAAAGATATGTTTCACTCCAATGAGTCAATACATGCATTTAGGGATCTCCAAACAACTTGCATGTAATTTTCAGGCTGTCTGTGCCCCATTTTGTAACTTCCTAAATCCACCTTGATTGTTATTGATGGAGTTCTATTCCAGCCTACCAAATGTTGCTGTGGCCACTCCCATTGGCCTTCACAATACAGCACATATGACATGTAGTCAAATTGCTATTTCTTCCTTAGTGGATCCTACTGACTAATCACGCTCTCTCTGTCTCTCTCAGTCACATGGCATCTTCCTTGCAGGGTTTCAGCTCCAGATCATTCTTAACTTCTTTGCTAACTAGCCAGATCCATTAGTAGATTGGCTTATTTTCAAATATTACATTAACTCTTATATAGCTTCCCACCTGCATCTATTAACCAACCTACTTGCAGAAAAGATAAAATACTTTGAGGGACATGCACCACTCACACATTTGAATGACATACTACCATGCATGCCTGGTTTGTAATTTTGTGCTATAACCTGAAAAATATGGATGGATAAAATCTAGTATGAGACTTCCATTTAGTCATATATATGTAAGAAGCATATTTATATAATATTTCTCTTTTTTAACTTTGTTTTATAATTTGATTTATTATGTCCTCCATTTGTGTCTCCTTTTGATTAAATTTTGCCCCATTGTATTGGCCCTTTACATTACTTCTGTGCTGATGAGGTCTACTTATTGTTTACCTAAATTAATGGATTTTATTTTGAGAACGTTTCCAATAAACATGTTTTTGATAATCTAAAATATTTTTCATACACTCAATGAGTTTATTATTTTCATATAAAATAAATTATAGTGATACCTCCATTACATGAATTATTAAAAGATGGGAAAAGTCTGAAAGAGACAATCAAAATATACAGAAACATTGGGATTTTAATAATTGTGATGTGGAAAAATACAAGTAAAGAATTTATTAATACAGTCAGACTAAGATTAACAAATTAGATGATATAGCTTTAGCCTTTATAAAAGCTGGTGTTCAGAAAGTCTTCAGTCAATTAAGCTAAGGACCAGATTCCATGAAGTTTACGGAATCCAGTGCATTATGCAGACATCAGTACGAAACTTGCCGATAACACTGTAATATGCTAATATACAACAAGAAACTCAGAATACCTCAATGGACAATGGAGTTCTGCAACTCCAACAGCACACTATGGAAATGTGCAAGTAAACTGTAATTATAAGAATGGTTGTCTAATAATGTTGTATATTACCAAACAAATGGAAAGATGATCATAAATAAAGAATCCTGATAGTTGTTTAGAAAGATGGTTTATGGACAACTATGGAATGTTACTAACTCTGTAATTGTTGTTGTTGTTGTGTCTTTCGGCTTTTCCCGGTTAGGGGTCGCCACAGCAGAACTCCGGTCCGCTAATGATTGGTAGTTGATTTTTATGTGCCGAGTTACCAGCCCTGATGCACAACCTTCAACGAAGGTACGCCCATTCACGCATGTCTCCACGCAGAAGACGCTCTAGCTGTAGTAATAACCAAAAAAGAAAACATGCATTAAAAATGCCAAGTATTGTAAAGTAATCTGCATGGCAATTGTAACATAAATTTGCAGAAGTAAATACAGCAAAACCTTAGACAATCACAGATATTTATGTATGCCATCCACTAACTTATAATATGTGCTTCAAAGCAGCAAGCCTATTTGTAACACATATATATTCATATTTCTCATTACATTAAACTCAGACAGGGATATCTACATAATACATGTAGCATTAAAAAAATATCAGCTTGGACTTATGGATTCCAATGGAATCTGTAAATTTCCAAATAAAAATATTAAAGGTGAAGGGCAATCATGGCTACATTGCCATGCATAATAGTTGCTAACAATGGGTTCAGGACCTGTCTGAGGAATACAAGTAACACACACAGTCAAGGAAAGTGGGAGATAGAAAAAAAGATGTGGGATATGGATGAAGAAGAGGGACAAACAAGAGGGATTTTTGAATAGGAACATCTGAGAGAAAGACAAAGGGGCATGGACAATATTTTTTGTTGGGAACTTTTTTTAAAGGATGGAAGGAAAGGTAAACACAGGGAGAGAGGAGGTGAATGTAAGCACAGCAGGTATATCCATAGAACAAATAGCACAAAGCAAGACAGACAAAGGTTGGAAAAAAACAGTAAGGACAAGCAAGTTACACAGACAGCACACTGCACAACACAGACAATGGAAAGTTGTCAGACAGGGTGGGGATGCATACCAGCCATGGTGAAATGCAGAAAAACAAATCTACTTATACACTACCATATTAGCACATGTTGCTAACTGTGTGACAGTCATACCTGGATATGTATGATCAATGGTGAATGTATGTTACGGTAATAAATAAGGATCATAGTACAAATTGGTTGAATAAATACATATACAAGTAATCCATCAGCAGTCCAGGTGTTAGCCAAGCCACATCACAGATGAACAAATGCAAGTCTAGCAATAAGACATAACTCCAAAAGACAGAACCAAACCTATGACCATGCATGTGAAAGGCAAACAACAAAGCACAGTGTCAAACAGAAGTACTGCAGAAGATCAGCAAAGGCTGCTACATACACAAGTACATGTACACAACCAAAAGAAATGTGTAATGGAATGTATGTATGTTACACACATATACCACGTCGAAGACAACACCCAGGTGTACATTTGTATGTATGTGTGTCAGTGGAATAAATGGAAGGTAAATGAAATCATGCTCAGTACACATATATACACCAATGGCATATAATAATATGTTAAAAAATATAACAGGACCAAATAATGAATACAGCAAGTTGTGCACATGGGTGTGAAAAAACTACACAGGATAACAAACAAGTAGAATGAGAACAAGGATGTATGGCAACCATTAGCCAGCAACGTGTGCACATATGTCATCCCTGTAAACTGGCCATACATTTAGTACATGTTCGCTGTGTCAGATTAATAAATGGCAATGGACAGTAGTTTTGACAAAGGCAAACATACCTGCAATAAATACTAGGGACATATTCAGGTGGGAGGGAGGTGGACAACCTGGGACCACATCATGGTAAAACAGTACACGGTAAGTTGACACACTACAAATGCACATATAAAGCACACTGAGTGCTGTAGAAGACACAGACATACATTTAAACAAAAGGAAAATGTATGCCAAATGGCCAGATGGACTGCTGATGTTCACAGAACTGGACCTGTATAAAACACACACACACACAGTACTGTGCAATCATGTCACATCAACATGCATAGGTAAGCAAGTTAAAATTGCAATCATATACACATATACTGTCATTCAAAAGTCAAATAATGAAATGCTTGTATATGTCAACCACACTACACATGCAGAGGATACCCCTGTAAGCATCATTACAGCACATCAGCATTATATTACTGAATGCTCACTTGTTAAAGGTACATTTCTGTGTCAATATGCATCTGACTATGTGCACACACTCACACACACACACACACACACACACACACACACACATACACACACACACACACACACACACACACACACACACACACACACACAGTCATAATGTGTACAACTATTTATGGAAGATGTACACCAACATCATCACATCATGGGTATGGAATTGGTACATACAACAAAAATGTTGTAATGTACTGTGAAAGAGTGTGCAATCTGTAACATTGTGTACAGATTAACTTTACCTTGCTGTTTGATGTAGTCAGATAAAGAGGACCACTCATAGACAGGATATACATGCATCTGAAACCAAATGATATTGGTATTACAAAACCATGACACAACACCACAACATGAGAGAGGGACATCATGACAACTGACATCCAAAACCATGTGGAATGACATGTCTGTATGTTGCAAATACCCAATATGGCAAAACGGACATCCAAGACATATGACACTAATAGTGTTGGACTATGGACAACATGACTGTCAGTTATCCCAGTAAAACACATGTTTACAGGCTGCCAGTTGCAACACTATCAGCAGGTTAACTGCAACAATACATGGACAGTTGAATGTGTGTGGACAGTGTAATGTGTTAATGTGTGTCATGCACACATTGAAGCCAAAGTAAAAGTCACACTATAATAACACATAAGCATGGCATATACATGGTATGCATGCACAAGAGTGCATATACAGTCCAATTAATTAAATGTCAATCACCACGTTGGCAGCAGAACACAAGTGGAGCACACAGACAATACTTACTGACCAGAGGGACCAGGCTGATGTGGATCAAACTCCCGAGTGATCTCACAAGCTATCATCCTGACCAAATCCCACATAATCTGAACCGTCATTGAAGAAGGTCTCCATCATATCCCTCATCTGTGTTTGGAACATATAGGTCATGACATCTCTCATTACCTCCAGAAAATCATCTCTATCATGGCCATGGGGATGTGTCCTCGGGGGTGCAGGTAGGATGTCTCAGGCAGAGGCAGGTCCAGGCTCCTCCTCATCGTCATCATCATTGATATCTTCTTCAGATGATTTGGGCAGCAACTACACATGTGCACAGTGTCATATTTGGGTTGGTGAACATAGGTGCTCAGGTACTATGCCCTGTAAAAATTAACTGTGAAACACAACAGAAAGGAAAATAAAATGTCTGTCATGCAGAACACTCCCATGAAAATCAGAGCACAACACAGTATCATTATGATGACAATTTACACAGGAACTGAGACACATCCATTATGGACAGAGTTACCCATTGCTCTATTTGTTGTACTCCTAAAAAGGACAACAGTATTCTTTCCTTATCAATTGTATATGCTTAGACAAATACACACACACACACACACACACACACACACACACACACACACACACACACACACACACACATACATACACACATACACACACACACATACACACACACACACACACACACACACACACACACACACACACACACACACACACACACACATACATACACACATACACACACACACATACATACACACATACACACACACATACACACACACACACACACACACACACACACACACACACACACACTTCCTTAGCTTTGTAAAAATGTATGAATGGTCAAACATATTTTACTGTCTTCATTCAATGATGTATATGAGCAGACACAACTTGCCATTGTATAAATGAGGAGGAAGTTATCGGACACTATTGTGGACAAGAGGCACACCATATGAAAACCTTCTGAGACAGGCAGAATGATATTTAGTAGAACACACAATATAATGAGTGTAACACTAAAAACAATGTGATATGTTCAATCAAAACAACCGTAGACATATTAGAATGCAATCTGTTAATAATAGTATTGCAAGTATAGAACTTTATGTATTCTCTTCAGAATCTCAGGAATCAGAAGGCTTACAAAACAAATATTTTGTAACATGCTTGCAGATTATGAACTGCTGCTATCAAATGGATACCCACTCAAGTGAGAGTCAACCTAGGCTTTAGCAGTGCTTAACATTAAAAAAGGGGTTGGAGATAGAAACAATGCCAATGTTGCCCTGCAGGGTGTGCTCATTATGAACTGCTGATATCAAAGAGATACCTGCTCAAGTGTCAGTCAACCTAGACTATAACAGCATTTTCACAAACACACCAAAGTTGAACTGAAGGATATGCCACACAATCTGCAAACAGCAGTGCCATCATCACCCCAGACTCCTATTCACTCTTTAAATAAAAAGGCTATAAATAACAGGTCCACCACTAGAAAACAAACAGTCAGACATACCATGAATCATAAATATTAATCACAATAATTATACTTGTTCCTATAACATTCACCTTATAACCTGTGTGTTTGACATACACAGCAAACTATTTAGGTTGTGAATGTATTGTTGAAAAATGTGTGCTGACAAAATGGATCCAAAATACAAAATGCATCACTATAAGTTTTATACATAGTTGTAATGACAGCTACTGTCTGCTGATTTTACTTACCTCACTGTTGCATGATGGGTATTCCTGCATTCTAATACCATTTTGAAAAATGTTGAAACACAGGTGCCCAGTAGGAAGGTAGTTGGAATAAAGAAGCTGAACCACAACAAAACAAAATCTTATTTTTTAATACAAAAATGGTGAGCACTTTCACAATGGCAACCATTGCTTCATCAGACAGTTCATTCAAACAGCAACAGCACTTGTTGTTGTGTCTTTCGGCTTTTCCCGGTTAGGGTTCGCCACAGTGGAACTCCGGTCCGCTAATGATTGGTAGTTGATTTTTACATGCCGAGTTACCAGCCCTGACCACAACCTTCAATGAAGGTACGCCCATTCACGCATATCTCCACGCAGAAGACACTCTAGCTGAAAATCGAACCAGACAGCATCTTACTCTGAGGCGACAACACTACTGCAGCACCACCACAGCGGTAAACAGCAACAGCACTTAAATACTTTAATTCATTACTAAAAACAACCAATCCTACCACTCAAAGTTAATTCAGCACTCAGCAATCAATTAATTATTATGGTTACGTTTTGTCCTTAGTTAATTGCTGAAGTCAGAAAAACTCTGTTTAAAAACCACATGCACAAAATGTAAGGACAAGAACATGTGGATAAATTTAAATAAAATACATAAAAAGTCAATGAATAAATGCATATACTCATGTTCCGCATTTTGTAGCTACTTGTGTGTGTGGGTATAAACATAAAAGTATATATAGAAATATATATAAAAATATTAGCAGTACACACTCAACAACTTAATACATATATTCTGCCTAATAAATGCACATGTTGTCCACCTAGTAAATACATATGCTTTAATACATGCATCACCAAATGCTTGTCTTTAGTGACATCTATGCTAGAAGCAACTCAAGAAATACTGTCATATTGACCCAAAGCCCTGCATGTGTTTGTGTAATCTTCTCTTGTTAAAATAGTATTATTATTTTTTATTTTAACCTTCTAGATTTTAGCACTGGCTTCATTGGAACACTATCATTCAAACCCAAACCTCTGTGTGCTCCTAAATGCAAAATCCATTTTACTTCCATATTTTCAGTAGTATTGACTATGTCCCCCATCCTATTGCTGACATTCTGAATATGTAAAACCTGAAACAAAAATATACGGTCATCCCCCTTATCCAATGTATGCTTAGCCAAATCACTATACAGTTGCCCTTTTCTAGTGCAGTAAAGGTGATCCCTTATCCATTCCCTAAGGTGACGGTTAGTTTTGCCAACATAGAAATGGAAACATGCTGTGCAGTGAGCTACATACACTACATTTTTAGTATTGTAATCAGCAGAATTCCTTAGCTCCCATGATGGCAACCAATGATAAGGCAACAACTGCCTCCACAACTACAGCTATGGTAAGAAGGAAGATTAATATGGAAGGACAACAGATTTTTCCCATTCTACCCCTACCATTTCGAGCAGGGAGGAGAAAATCTGTGGAACAGGACATTTACAGGGGCCAGAAATGAAAAGAGGCACCAGGTCAGTTACAAACTCACACTTTGAAGAAAATGTGGGGGTATGGGCAGGAGAGTTAATATGGAATATTTCTAAATATGAACTGTCTGCAGCTGAGACTTCTTTATTAAACAGAGGTTTAAAGTTCATACCTTTGACTAAAATGGACATTAGTGAATTTCTGTTATGCCTAAGTATGTTTACTAGAAATGTAACATTGAAACAACAGTTTGGAAATGGCAATGAGGCAAGGGATGTTCTGTCTGTATGTACCAATACTGCCGCATAATATAGACACCTTCTTAAAAGCTTGTGAAAATGCCATTTATAGCACAGGAAACAGTTTTTTAGAAGAAGGAAAGTATAATTTGACAAAGTGAGCACAAAGCATTATGTGACTTGCAGACTAATGATAACATAGTTATAAGATCCGCTGACAAAGAGGGACCAGTGGTGATATTGAATGCTGACTTTTATAATACAGCTATGCAAGAAATGTTATTGGATCCAAATGTATATATTGAAGTACCAACAACAATTGTGTTTGAAATGAGCGAACAGATTGCTAGTACCTTATATGAATGCATGCGTATGGAACTATTAAGTAAAGATCTTTTTAATTATTTTACTGTTGAAAATCCTGAATAATGTTCCATTTCTATGTTAGCAAAACTAACCGTCACCTTAGGGAACGGATAAGGGCTCACCTTTACTGCACTAGAAAAGGGCAACTGTATAGTGCTTTGGCTAAGCATACATTGGATAAGGGGGATGACCATATATTTTTGTTTCAGGTTTTACATATTCAAAATGTCAGCAATAGGATGGGGGACATAGTCAATACTACTAAAAATATGGAAGTAAAATGGATTTTGCATTTAGGAGCACACAGAGGTTTGGGTTTAAATTATAGTGTTCCATTGGAGCCAGTGCTAAAATCTAGAAGGTTAAAATAAAAAATAATAATACTATTTTAATAAGAGAAGATTACATAAACACATGCAGGGCTTTGGGTCAGTATGACAGTATTTCTTGAGCTGCTACCAGCATAGATATCACTAAAGACAAGCATTTGTTGATGCATGTATTAAAGCATAAGTATTTACTAGGTGGACAACATGTGCATTTATTAGGCAGAATATATGTATTAAGTTGCTGAGTGTGTACTGCTTATATTTTTATATACATTTTTATATATACTTTTATGTTTGTACCCATGCACACAAGTAGCTACAAAATGGGGAACAAGAGTATATGTATTTATTCATTGACGTTTTATGTATTTTATTTATATTTATCCACATGCTCTTGTCTTTACATTTTGTGCATGTGGTTTTTAAAGAGTTTTTCTGACTTCAGCAATTAACTAAGGGCAAAACGTAACCATAGTAATTAATTGATTGCTGAGTGCTGAATTAACTTTGAGTGCTAGGATTGGTTGTTTTAGTAATGAATTAAAGTATTTAAGTGCTGTTGCTGTTTGAATGAACTGTCTGATGAAGCAATGGTTACCATTGTGAAAGCGCTCACCATTTTGTATTAAAAAGAAGATTTTACTTTGTCGTGGTTCAGCTTCTTTATTCCAGCTACCTTCCTACTGGGCACCTGTGTTTCAACATTTTCAACTTCTGGGCTGGTTTGGATTTATTCATTTTGAAAAATACAGTCCTGAAAACAGTGGAATATGCATCTCATTTCTTAATGTATGTAAAATATTCAGCATACCCCTCTCCCTCCACTGCTCTTCGAGCCTGTGTTTCTGCTTGATGCACATCTCTCTGTTCTAACTGCAGTTTTCGTCATCTGAAATTAAAAAAAAATAAAAAAATTATTCATCAAATAAAGATAAATGCATCACAACTCAGTTTGTAGACTGTTATTCTGAAGAACATTAGAAAAACACAATACTCAGTTGACATTGTAACAATCAGGTATTAACATCTTTGATCACAGATTGGAAGACATGAGATTCAAACCTACAGATGTGACCTACAACCAAATCTATCTGTTTACTTAATACATCTGAACTGTAAAACCATATTTTCCAGGCAGTGAAAATAGTTAATGTTATGACATCATCCTGATAGGTACTCCACGACTATCGAAGCCAACCATCAACCAAAAAAGCAAAAATCAATAAAAAATGTTTATACTTGAACAGCAAAAGAACTTTATTCCATGGGTTGTTAGCGCTTTCATGTCTACTCTGGACGCTTCTTCAGACTTTAATAAAACACTTCATCACATCTGTATTTAAACACTTATCAATTAAACAGTTAACCAATGAAAGCCTTTGTATGAATACATAACTATAAAAAGTCAGAAACTTCTAAATAGATAAAAAGTCAGAAACTTATATTGTGAAAATTCAAAATTCAACATTGACATTAAAATGGATGTAGTAATAGATTATAACTGTTATTAACATTTCAGATGGCAAATAGCATATAAATATTTAAAAATACAAGAGCATATAAAAACAGCATGTAATAAAAACATTTCAAGTGTATGAAACTACTGAAAAACTTCTAAAAATACATATTCCTACTTACACCAAGAAACATGAAAAAGTCAAAGGTATAGCAATAAATAACTGCTAATGCTTAAGATGACAACTGACTAGAAAGGGTTTCAAAGTAACCCTCTCATTGAGGCCATGTCCTTCATCTGCTTTCATTCTGATGATCCATTTACATTCTTCCCTTTCAGTGAAGTTACTTACATTGCCTAATCTCAATGTGGTGTGTATCAATTCAATAACTAAGAACTCAAAGGTGTGTGTGGTGCCTTGCGATAGAACATGTCTAGCCAGTGAGTTCCTGTCATTCTCCCTGTTGATCGCATATAAATGCTCTCTAACCCTTTCCCTCAACGTTCTATTCGTCATACCGACATAGGAAGCCTGGCATTTGGTGCAGATGGCTAAATAAACTATGTTCCTTGTCCTACAGTCTGCATAATGATCGAATTTATATAGCACACCTCACCCCAGTTTTTCCTACAAGAATACTAGATCTTTAAGGAACATGTTATGTTATGAAAGGCGACTTCAAGATCAACCACTCACTGTTAGAATGGGTACCTTTCCATGTCGCAGTTGCAATCAGTGCAAATACATACTGGGCAGGAATAACTTTAGGCACCCGAACACAGGTGTGCTATATAAATTTGATCATTATGCAGATACTTTATAGACACAGAAAGGTATGTGTGAGGACCATTATTCTTTGTGAAATTACACATGGGGAAAAGGCCAATAAGGAAATCAAATACGCTGTGTGTACAAATTCCTCAGGAGCTGCTTGTCTAAAACACACTTTATTCCAACAGAGCATAAAACTGATTAAGCGCTTTCATCCATAAAACAATGGACTTCATCAGAACATAAGCTTAATGCATTTGAATCCTTATATAGTAACTTTTTGGCGCCAACAATTTCATTTAAAGATACACATACTCAAAACTTAAATATAAAACAATACAATACATGAACCAAATTCCCTCATATATATGCTAAATATCATTAATAAATGTCATAATATTGCTTTAAAATCTAAAACCACATTAAATATAATAACTTGAATTAATACATAAAATACCTACAGCATAAGCTAATTATCTCATTAAATATTTGATCATAAGCCTTAAAAAAATCATTTAAAAAATATTAGCAGTAATTTATAACTGCATGTTTGATTGTACATAGCCATTATGTGAAAAATCTATTTCCTAAACCTTCAATTGTAGTATAGGCTTAATAGTTATATAATCGTTTAAGCCTGGCTCGTTGGATGCATCAGTTAATAACTGCCATTTCATCTCTTTGTACCCTAATAATGCTTTATAATTACCTCCACATACCCCCATTGTACATAGTTCCACTATGGAAAATTTAAATATGTGTAGATCTCCGTACCTGTCTATATGCCTGTATAAGGCATTACTTTTATCTTTCCTCCTGATACAGTAAAGATGGTCATAAATTCTTCTTTTAAAACATCCTTCTGTTTTCCCTATGCAAAAGCTAGAACATCACATGCCAAATATATAATATTCTTGGAGTTGCAGTTACCATGTTGAAAAATAATTTTAGTGTTGGTGATATTGTCTAAGGTAGCACCCTCGACCTCCCAAATTGACCCACACTGACTGCAACTCCCACAAAGTCTCGTGCATTTTTTCTGCTTTGCCAGGTTTCTGCTAATACTACTTCTTTCATACAGGGATTTTAGATTACTGCCCATCTTATACACAAAAACCGGATGGACACCAGCTATGTCACTAATTCCCTTATCAGCCTTAAAGACGTTCCAGTTCTTGGTTAAAATATGTTTGATATCACGGGCTTGAGTGTTAAATTCCAAGACACAAGCCCTCTTGTATTGAGTTTCATTAAGATGAATCTCCATATTACTCGTAAATTCAGTCCCTAAAATGGGCGGATATTTTTTACCCATTCACCTATAACATAACTACTAACTTCTCTCAACATGTTCACGGGGTAACCTCTAGACCTAAATAGGGATGTAATAAAGTCTATCTCATCTTTCATTTCACTATAACTGGATGTCATTCTTACTGCCCTAATTCACTGTCCTTTAAATATATTTCTTATCATTTCATTTAGGTCTAGAGGTTACCCCATGAACATGGTGAGAGAAGTTAGTAGTTATGTTATAGGTGAATGGGTAAAAATAAATAAAGTGTGTTTTTAGACAAGCAGTTCCTAAGGAATTTGTACACACAACGTATTTGATTTCCTTATTGGTCTTCTCGGTTGTTGGAGTACGCTCCCTTTTAAATTACACATAGGTTCAGAATTTCACAGATAGGTACTAGGCTATCTGCCTAAATGCCCAAAGGCATTTATAAGCCTAACCGGAATGTGTTGGTAGGAAGGTAATCCAGACTGACAGTATTCACCTCTTCCATGACCACCTCTGTTGGCTTTTATACCTACTCATTGTTGCTTTGTTTTTTTCTCTCTGTTAATCTACTGAAGAAATACACTTCCTGTAGAACCAACATATATACATATATATATATATATATATATATATATATATATATATATATATATATATATATATATATAAAAACACCTAAACTGTTTTTTGTATTGGCTATATCACACAAAAGGTTTTGTAGCTATGCATAACTATCAATAATGTGTATATTGTTAGTATATAATCACTGTAATTTTTTGCAATGTCTTGGAGCTTTTCTCCCTGGTCCTCCACTGAAAATGGGCATATATCCAGTCGGACTATCCCGGTCAACAAATGTAAAATAAGAAAAAATAAAATAATAATAAATTTTGCCACCCCGTTAGATTAGTTCTCTGTGCCTCTGTCCAGCAGAGCCATTGAAGTGATCCCCGGGGTAAACTTTGCATTTCCCATCCACTCGTCAAGGTTTCTCTTGAAGAGGGATAGCGAGGAGCTCTGCCTAATGTAAATTGGAATCTTGTTCCAGAGCATGGGAAGTCTCTGGGGCAGGAATCTATCCCTCCAGCACGTCCTATTTATTTTTGTGGTGAGGTTTAGATCCCTAGAGCTCGAGGGGTATGGTTTTCTTTAGGTGGAGCATGTCTATCAATTCTGGGTTGGACATGGCCTTGTTTGTCAGGCAGAGATCACTTCTGAGTAGGCAGTATGCAACTGAGTACAGCTGGAGTTTCTTCAGTCGAGCTGCATAGGGCATCTGTTTGAGGCCAGTGATCCTTTTGGTGAGGTACTTCTGTGGTCTTTCCAACTGTTGCAGGTGTCTTGTAAGGTGCATCCCAAATGGGCCATTGTACTCTATGATGGGTCTGATGAGTGATACATAGAGGGGCACAATGACCTCTTTTGATCTGGATGCAAACCCTTTTGTGATTAGGTGGGCCACATAGAAGGATTTTCTAACTACTTTGGCAATGTGATTATCAAAGGAGAAGTTACTAGCTACTTGGGTCCCCAGATCCCTTATTACATTTTCTGTATTTAGGGGGCTACCACCTATGTGGTTGTTTGTGGGTACTTTGTTTTTTCCAAAGGGGATGACTATGCACTTTTTGGCATTTAGCTTGAGGCCATGGTTTTGACACTAGGTATCTGTCTCAGTGGGACCTTTTTGGAGGATGTCTGTGTCTGCCGGAGAGTCAGTTATAGCCCCTATGTTGCAGTCATCTGCGAACTTGGTCAGCCATATTCCTTCTGTGCTTGCCTGTACCTCTGAGAAGTATATGCTGAACAGGAGGGGTCCTAGGACTGAGCCCTGGGGAATGCCACTTGTAACCGGTTTAGAGTCAGACCTAGGTCCTGCAACTCTTACCATGTGGGTTCTTTCCATGGGCCAGTTAGCAACCAATCTAGTGGCGTAGGGGTTTATGTTCAGGCTGGTGAGCTTGTCTGTAATACCTGAATGGGAATGGTGTTGAAGGCCTTTGTGAGGTCTAGGTAGGCTGTGTGGACCGCCTTTCCTTCATCTATAGCCTTGGTAACTGTTTCAAAGAAGTCCATCAGGTTTAGGAGGCATGATCTGCCCTTAACAAAGCCAAACTGGGTAGGGTCCAGTTTTTGGAGGTTCCCAATGTCTCTGTTTATGACATCCTTGATGATGCGCTCCATAGCCTTGCAGTCCAAGCTAGTCAGGCTTATAGGGTGATAATTCCTGGGGTCTGTTGTGGTTCTACCTTTATGGAGTGGAATAACCATTGCTGTGAGCCACTCTATGGGCACATAGCCTGTGGAGAAGCTGAGTTTGAACAATGTGTTTAGGTGAGGGGTTAGTTCATCTTTGAGCTCATGTAGGACACAGCCTGTGACATCGTCCGGTCACATTGATGCTGTGTTTTTGGCTTTGGAGAGGGCTGCTTTAACCTGAGTGTCTGTGATTTCAGGGACCCTACATTCTTCTGGTATGGTTATGGGCCCTTTTGGGGGTGAGAGGGGGGTGAAGTTTGCACTGAACCTGTCTGCCAGAATGCTGGCGATATCAGTCAATTCAGTGTATTTTGTGCCATTCTGCACTAACTCCAAGCAGATCTGAGAATTGCCACTTAGATTCTTGACATAGCTAAAGAATGCCTTGTGGTTATCTTTGGAGTCCTTGGCAATTTTTCTTTTGAAGCTAGCCTTGGATGATTTTATGAGGGATTGTAGTTTCTTGCAGATACTGATCAGGGATGTCTTCCCTTCTTGGGATTTTAATCTTTCGTGTACTAGTTTCTGCCTTCTATTGTATAGCTTGTTTATGGCAGGGGTCTACCAGACTGGTTTCCTTTTCTTGGAGGAGTGAGTCTTGGTTTTGCTTGAGATAGCACTAATGATGCATTCTTATAGGTGCCTGTAGAGTGTATTAGTAAAGGATTTTGCAGCTTGGACAGCACTAGCTAAATACATACATCTTTCCTGCCCTTCATTGCAACTGTTAATCAGCCCATCAGAGACCCTCAAAATTAGAGGTTGATTTTTTTCTACCATTGACTTCAGTATTTCATGACAAAACAGTCCTTCATAGAATTTTAAAAAGAATACAATAGTAACTTAAAAAGGCTCAGACATTAAACAGGATTTATCAAGACATACTGATCCTGCTGCTCAATGGCTAATGTTAATGGAATATTATGGATTACAGATATAGCAATAGAATTCAATGAATAACAGAGTTATTCGCAGCAATGCTCAAAATATACATTAATATCAATATATGTAAAATGATTTGATAAAAGAATGCTATGAGTATATGAAATCAGTATAACAGTTTAAGATATATGTGTCCCCTTTCAAGACTTGAACACACAGCAAGTAGACAGGCTGGCCTGTATCCTTACAAATTGAGCTAACACTCAACACATGCTACTTATAAGAAAACAGGTAATGGTCTTCACACACTGTTGTTCAGCAACTGATGTGTCAGGTTGTTATGGATTATAGAGTTATTCATAAAAAGACTAGATCAGTAAGTTGTTACCATGTAGAACATAAACCTTAATATAAACTACTGCAATATTATTTAAAAAAATATATATGGGTGAAGTTAACCAAGGTAACAGGTTTTCCTATGTGGTTTGCAACCTACAACATGCCAAAATGTATACATTCTGACCTGTTGCTTTACAGGTTGACACTCAAGAACAAGGGTAGATGCCACAAATGTATCCTGGATAACGGACTTCCAAGTAAAGCGCCAATACAGAAGTGAACTCAAGAAGCACTGCAGTAATAATCCACGCTGTTCTGTCTGTTATTAGATAAAATCCAATAGTTTAATGATAACCAAACCATAAAACAAAAGCAAAACAAATGTCGTAAAACGCTCAGACATGCGTTTTTCGTTCAGAACACTGCCTGAACTTCATCAGACTTACAACAGTGCTGCAAACACGTTCTACTTAAATACTTTTGTAAATTAATTGATTGATTAACACAGCACTCAATGGACATCCAGCCAAACAACCACTTATAAGTAAATTAAATCAACAAAAAATACCTTTGTAAGGTTTTACAGGTTGAGTTAACATTCAACTGCTTTACAGGTTGAGTTAACATTCAACTAGGCTGTCATTGTAGACAACAGGTACTGCAAGTGTTTATTAGAAACTCTGCAATGGACTGCAGAATAAGGGAAATGCATACAGTTTGAACACCTTTCATAGTGAAGACATAATAGCTATTAGCACATGCATAAAAGATTATGTTTAACCAATGGTACGGCCATTATTTTTTAAAATAAATAAACATGTCTGTGTACTTGTGTAGGCAGAATTATGTAAGTAATTATATGTGTTTACCTTCCACCTTGTAATAGTCCAATAGGTGATACAGTGGGACTATAAGGAAAAACTACAAAATGCACAGTCATCCACACCATAGGCACTATAGGCATCAGTGATGCATAAGGACAGTGACTGTGAAAGTATGTAGTTAGATATTGTAAAACATATGCACATCTTCAAAGAACATAGTTAAGGTTATTATTCAATTATTAAATAAAATAACATGGATATCAAACCCATAGTCAAGAGGGCCAGTTGGCATAATGATGAAGCGTCAATAGGGCAGTAAGTACAAAGTCCACTGAGTTATCCCTGCGAGCTAATTCTCACAGCAGCTAAAACATAGCTATAAAAACTGTATACGATACATATGGGTCAAATAATTATCTGTAAAATCTGTAGGAATACTAAGAAATATGTAGAATATAGTAATCTATGGGCTGTCTCTGCACCTCATCGACCCTTCTTCGACGTTCAGCTGCATCCCTCTGATGCAGGTCATCATAGCGGTGACAAACCTACAGTCCAGTGTAGAAAATCTCCATCCTTCATCAATGCTCCCTCCCAATCTAGTTCCACACTTCTTTATAGTGAATTTCCTGGGCATGGTTGTCATCCTCTGCTCCAATCTGGTCAACATCTATGCCGTGTCCTCATCAGTCCAGTTAGGTGCACGGACACGTCTCAGCCTTCTCAAAGTCACCATCATGATTTTCAATTATTAGATATGTAAAAAAAAAACAGAAAAACACAGGAATGCTTACTGAGGCACCACTCAGTTTGCAGTGAGCAATGGTCTGATCAGTAAATCTATCAAAATCAATATTTGAAAGTGACACAAATGTCATATTCTAAGATTATTGGAAGATAATGGGCACATGCCACACATGATACCCTTTATCAATACCAATTCGGTGTTTACATGGTAGAGCTAGGTCATTTAGTGCATAATCCAATTTATGCGGATGTGCATGAATGGGATTCAAAGTACTTGAATTTTAATTAATCTCATTAATTATGTATGATGCAAATGGCACTTAAAACTGTGTGCACACAAGGTGCACTTTTATTATTTGAGTCTGAGTGAGAGGTGCATTGGTAACTGGTGGAATTTTTGTAGTGGTTCATAGGTTCATAGGTAGGTACTAGGCTATTGGCCCTAGGGCCTATATAAGCCTAGCCAAATGGTACCCTGGCTTTTGCCACCCAAGAAAATTATTTTCCTGTGCCTCTGTAAAGCAGAACCACAGAAGTGAACACCGGGGTGAATTTCCTATCTCCCATCCAATCATCAAGATTTTTCTTGAAGAGTGCTAATGAGGAGCTTTGTTTGATATAGATAGGTAGTTTGTTCCAGAGTATGCGAAGTCTCTGAGACAGGAATCTATCCCTCCAGCATGTTCTGCTTATTGTGGGGACAAGATTTAGGTCCCTAGAGCGTATAGCTCGGAAGGATTGAGATTTCTTTACGTGGAGCATGTCCAACAGCTCTGGGTTTGACATAGCTTTGTATGTTAGGCAGAAATTGCGTCTGAGTAGACGATATGCGACAGAATAAAGCTGGAGTTTTTTGAGACGGTCTGCATAGGGCATCTGTTTGAGGCCAGTAATCCTCTTTGTGAGGTACTCCTGTGGCCTTTCCAGTTGTCGTAGATGTCTTGTGAGGTACATACCAAAAGGGGAATTGTACTCTATAATGGGTCTAATGAGTGATGAGTAGAGGGGAAAAATGACCTCTTTTTTCCTGGATGAGAAACCTTTTGTGATGAGGTTTGCCATGTAGAAGGATTTCCTGACTACTGTGGCGATGTGATCATCAAAGGAAAGACTACTGACCACCTGTGTCCTAAGGTCTCTTATCACACTTTTGGTGTTAAGTAGACTACCGCCTATATGGTAGTTCATAGGTACAGAGTTTTTACCAAAAGGGATGACAGTGCACTTTTTGGCATTGAGCTTGAGGTAATTAATACTTCTGTTAAAGTTAATCACTGCAAAAGCTACATGTTTAGAGCTATATTTAAGCAAAATGTTAATTTTAACAGAAGTTGTTAAAAGTTCCTGGAGTCATGTTTTCTGGAAAGTTATGCGTACAGGTGTTATTCTTCTAAATATTTTTGTCATATGCAGTTGTATAGTCACACTTCCACTGCAAATGATAACTGTGTATGGAGGAGGATTTACAGATTATCTGCAATTTGTACTGGTAATTCTTTGCATTCTGTGGTCTAACTACACAAACCTATAGATTACTACAGTATAGCTAGTATGTGATGTTATTACAGATATTTCTTATATCATGTTTCCTAAAAAAGTGTTATAACGTGCTGTTGGTGCTATGGATATTACTTCAATGATGCTTCTTAACAAAGGTGTTATAACTACTGTCTCAGTTTACTATGGATCTGTACTACCCACAGATCTTAGGGTATTCTGACACTTCCTGTAAGGTGTTTAATTGTTGTGATATATTATTTTAATGTGAAATGCAAGCAGAACGTGTTGGCATGATGATGTTGTCTTTGGACCTCCCTTCAACATATATGTAATGTCAGGAATTCTAATTCCAGTCATGAACTGTACATACATTTCAAGTTATTTTCATTTTACAGATGTAAGAAGCCATTGCTGACACTTTTCACATGTCACATTAGTATTTCTCACAGATAGTGTTATATAGATGTTTGTATTGCACAGGAGTGCATAGTGTTTATTTTGACATATGTTGTTCACAGAATCAACTGCATAAATGTGCTTATCCTTGATTTTTATCATGTGCGTATTGATGTTTTCCAAATGACCAACCATCCTAGAGGTGACAACTTTCCCCCCAGGAAAATGACATCATAATTAATGCTCTTGGGCCAACATGGAAGGAAACTGTTATGCCGTTCAAGGGATACTGTTTGGAAAAATGAAATCTGAACAGACATCACCAACATGATCAATGCAGTTGGAGGCCACATCCACTTTTGTGAGGCCTGTAGACATCGCTGCTCAGATATGATTTTTCGTGCACTCAACAGTGACATGCTGTGAAAGGTTGAGGGATGCCAATGGTGGTGGATCACCACTGGGCCCCCATAATGACATCATAATTTTTTTGGCATCACTGCATACAGTAAGAGGGGAGTGATGAATCCCTGGTGGTGGGATTGAACTTGGGCTTGCAGGACAGATATTTATGCCTCCATGTTCAGTACAGGGATGAGTATTTTGATACTCACTGCATATTGCTTCAGAATACATGTTCATGTATTCCCGTGTTTGATTTACAGCAGCTGAGTTGAGCCATGATCACTGTCACACACACAGTGAGGATGATGAACTTAAATATAATTACATGGATTGGTAGACAATGAGTTACAGACAAAGCATTGCAAACTACAGTTGTAATGTGTATTGCTTTAATATTCACGTCCATCTACTTCAGTCCTACAGCATGAAACAGCAGATAAGTGTCTCTATACTGTTGCTGTGCACACTACTTTGCTAGTGCCCACACTGTGTTTAATGGCACTGCTCTTTACTGTTATATTGTTGACTCCCTAACATTGAACACTACAGGCACATCCAGTGAAGGAGCAAGTGATGCGTTATCAAGTGCAGAAAGACCAAGTATGTTACAATGACATTCAGAACTTTCAAAAATGTTTAGCATGCATGATGACTGACATCTTTGTCAATATTTGTCGATGCAAAGTCCTTCTGGTATACAGTTGCAATGTCCATCATGTGAGTATTTGCAGCCCATATTACTGTGTTGTATATGTGATGTTGCCAGTATTAATTTTGATAACTACATGACTGAGCCTTCTTTCTCTTAACTTTCCTACTGCAAGATCTACAGTACAAACCACAACCTGTACAAAGCAGGAGTCCTCAAGAGCACATAAGAGGGCTATGTGTATGGCACACATTCCATATGTTTTAACAATGTTCACCTGGTAAATGTGAATGATGTGATTGTAATGTCTTTTTTCCCTACAGTAAATGAAGTTCAGCACAGTGGAAGAACAACAACATCCCATGAGTGTTTGCCAGGTGTGTTGTTATGTTTTTATGCATGACATATATCATGTATGTTGGCCATGTTAATAGATTATGTAGTTATGATGTGTATATTCTGTAAAACATATATACAGCAGACTTGAAGTGAAGTCAGTACTATTTGTAACATTGCAGTGAAATATATATGCCAAATGCATTTTATACTCATCATGTGCTGTACGCATATTGTTCTGATCTGTGTCTTTGTACCTCGTTGTCCTGATCTGAGTCTTTGTATCTTGTAGCACATCAATTATCTTTATCATCCAGCAGCCCATCCAGTGATCATTATGTTGTTCATGATGTGTCTCAGCCTGGTAGTATTACACCAGCACAGAGGACCTTGAGTTGTTAGGACATTCCATCCATGAGGTCGACATTAATGTTGCACCAGATGTATCCGCAAATGTGGAGGTCCATTTGTCGATGGATACAGATGACGATGACACAGTAGACATTGAACAGAGTGAGGCTGATGATCAACACATTACAGTTCGGAGCACAGCTGCTGGCAAATCGACACAACAGCCAGACAAAGGGTGTCACCGTAGATGTAGCCAAGCAAATGCTGTACCTGGCCAGGTGTCAGAGGGTGTCCACTTCCGGCTACAGGTAAATGAACGGTCACAGCTGCAGCATTGTTCAGATGTCCATGCACTTGCTCATGCAACAGATAATGTGACACATCAGCTACATGTCTTGCATGAAGGACAAGAGTGCAGACACAGTGAGATTATGGCTACACTGGTCACTCAGAATGAGAATCTGCTAGCTGTGGCACAGTCAGTGGAAAACCTGGTCTCTATGGTATTGCAGCAGTGTTGTACTACAAGCATGATTTTGCATTCCATGATTATGCACAGCAGATTGCAACCTGTGAGAGGTAGGTCACCTGTCTGCAGAACCAGCATTAGCCACCAGAAATCCCTGCTTATGTGCCAACCTGCATAGATGTCAACTGCTGTCACATCTGCTGAGGTCCCATCAGTCACAAGGCCTTCACTTTCCAGTCATGTTCCTTCATCTCAGCATGGTGTCATACCCCCAACCAACTCCTCTATGGAGAAACCAAGGCAGGATGTGTCTGTACATATTTGTGGCAGGGTGGACCATGGTGTGCAAAGTCAGCAAGGTCAACAAAGACTGCATTAGAGTGTGTCCAACAGTGTAGTACACATAGCTGACTCATGTTATTTCAATACCACTGTACTGTGATATATATTTCTGAAATAAAAATGTCTGCATGATGTAGTGCGTGATTTCTCTTTTTCATGTTATGATATTGTACAACACTAATGTGTGTCCCTTATTGTTTACCATGCAGTGATACAACAAACTGATTGTTTATACAAACCTGTCTCGGTTGTGCACCGAGTTGATTTTTTTTTTTGACACATTTGCATATGTTCATGTTGGAATACCCTATGCCCATGTTATGTGTGATGCTCAGTGTGTACTTCCAGTGGGTACTTGCCATTAGATGCAATCTGTGTGGCTGTGGAGGGGCAACACATAAACATCAATGTTCAGTCTGTGTACTCATGTACATGTGGTCTGTCATGACTCAAATGTCTGGGTCAGATGCTGCTGTGTAACCTGGGCCTGCACTTGGGGTCACACCCTACATTGCCTATGCCTGTGACTTCTATCCCCTATGTCCTCCTTCTCCTCCTTCAATATATGTGGGATGTCATCTTTAGACATTTGTGGTTCTTGGGGTATTTCAACACCTGCAAATGGAAAATCATCATGTGCTCGAATTGACATGTTTTGCAGCATGGCAAATACCGTTATCATCTATGCTGTCGTCTCAGGTTTGTATTGCAGTGCACCCCGGATATGGCCAGACATCTGAACCTAGCTTTCAATACACCAAACACACACTATATGGTGTTTCTGGCTATTGCATGTGCTCTATTGTAAGCCTCCTGTGCAGGGTTGGATGGTTCACAGTAGAGGGTCATTAGCTACGACTCAAGAGGATAACCACAGTCACCTGTTGTGGGGAGTAAAAATACTTTTGTTCAGAGTGGATATTGATGAGAGGGGAATCCTTAACTTACATCCTAGCTGTGTTCCTGTATTTATCCAGAAGCAATCCCTCAAGAATTTCTCCTTGCTGGAATGCAGCCCTGATTCCACTTTCCCTCCAAATGTCCACATCAAGGACACTTCCAGGGTGCGTTGACATGTTTGTTATGCTGCCATCTGCTACACACAAAACTTGGCAGCTGATGAATGGCCAACCTTTTCATTTTTTATATATGTCTGCTTTTGGATGTACTGCTGTCTTCATAGGTATGTGTGTGCAATCTATTGCACTGAGTACATGGGGGAAGTTTGTGATGTTGCAGAACAGATGCATTACATTTCTCCACTCCATGGATGTGGATGGGAAATGTATGCAGTCATCCACCTTGCTGCACATTGCTTCGAGGACTTTTGCCAGGATATGACTGGCAGCTGTCTGTGATACTCCCAGAGCATCCCCCAGGTGTCTCTGGAATGTCCCAGATGCAAGTACACCCAGACTGAGATGCACTTTACTTTCAAGGGGGATGGAGTTTCCTCACAGGGTCTGCACAGACATGTGTGGGGCACACAACAGACAGCCTGCACCATTTGTCTGTCTAGATGGTATCTGTCTATTATTTCTTGGTCTCACAACAGGCTTAGTTGCAGCCTTGCTGTGACTCTAGCTGGCTGCCTTCTAGGATGCACAGCCACATCCATATTAATGGCTTGCATCACTGCTGCCTGTTGCAATATAATAATACCATGTTGCACTGTTTTATATATATATATATATAGATATATATATATATATATATATACATATATATATATATATATATATATATATATATATATACATATATATATATATATATATATATATATATATATATATATATATATACAGGTATATATATATATATATATATATATATATATATATATATATATATATATATATATATATATATATAGTTTTGCTATTGATTTCAATGTAATCTGTACTATTCACAAGAATTCTTTGGGGTCTGTAATGTATGCACAGAGGATTTTAGAAACAGAGTCAGTGTGGCTGTTTCCTGCACTTGAGTTGCATTGTGAGCACACAATATGTTTTGGAATCACACTGGCATGCATGGAATCCCTAATTATCCTTCTTTGAATATTTAAGTAGTCGGTCTCCCTTCAGCATATCAATTGGAATCATATCTGGAGCAGGTGCACTGAAGTCTTCCTTCTGTGTGCTGCACTGTCCACAAATAGCTTCTGCAAACTTTACAGAATTTAGTCCTAACAGTTTATGTTCCAAATTAATGAAATCTTGCACATCCATAGGTTCATATGTAGGTACTAGGCTATCTGCCCGAGGGCATTTATAAGCCTAGCCAGAGTGTGTCAGCTTTCGCCACCCCATTGGTTAATTAACTGATCCTCTGTCAAGCAGAGCCAATGAAGTGATCCCAGGGGTGTATTTTCTGTTACCCATCCACTCGTCAAGGTTTCTCTTGGAGAGTGTTAGTGAGGGGCTCTGCCTAATGTAGTTTGGAATTTTGTTCCAAAGCATGGGGAGTCTCTGTGACAGGAATCTATCCCTCCAGCATGTTCTATTTATTGGTGTGGCAAGGTTTAGCTCACTAGAGCATGTGGCTCGCAGTGACTTGGATTTCTTTAGGTGGAGCATGTCCATCAATTCTGAGTTGGACATGGCTTTGTAAGTCAGGCAGAGGTCACCTCTGAGTAAGCAATATGCCACTGACTACAGCTAGAGTTTTTTCAGTTGGGCTGCATAGGATATATGTTTGAGGCCAGTAATCCTCTTGTTGATGTACTTTTGTGGACTTTCCAGCTGTAGGAAGTGTCTTGTGAAGTACATCCCAAATGGGGCATTGTACTCTATGATGGGTCTAATGAGTGATGAGTAGAGGGGCACTATAACCTCTTTATTTCTAGATATGAACCCTTTAGTAATTAGATGGGCCACATAGAAGGATTTCCTAACTACTTTGGCAATATGATTGTCAAAGGAGAGATTACTATCTACATGGGTCCCCAGATCTCTTATTATCTTTCCTGTATTAAGGGGGCTGGCACCTATGTGGTAATTCGTGGGTGTTTTGTTTTTCCCAAACGGGATGACTATGCATTTTTTGGCATTTTGCTTGAGGCCATGACTTTGACACCAGGTGTCCGTCTCAGTAAGGCCCTTTTGGAGGATGTCAGTGTCAGCCAGAGAGTCAATTATGGCTCCCAGTTTGCAGTCATTGGCGAACTTGGTTAGCCATAGTCCTCCTGTGTTTACTTGTACATCTAAGTAGTATATGCCAAACAGTAGGGGTCCCAGGACCGAGCCTTATGGGACACCACTTGTGACTGGTTTAGAGTCAGACCTGGAGCCCGCTATTCTTACCATGTGAGTTCTGTCTGTAAGCCAGTTGGCAACCCATCTCATGACATAGGGGTTTATGCTCAGGCTGGTGAGTTTTTCTGTATTACCCGAGTGGGGAATGGTGTCAAAAGCCTTGGCAAAGTCAAGGTAGGCTGTGTGAACCACCTTTCCCTATTCTATGACCTTGGTGACTGTCTCAAAGAAGTCAACCAGGTTTAGTAGGCATGATCTGCCCTTAACAAAGCCGAACTGGGTCAGGTCAAGTGTTTGGAGGTCTCCAATGTCTTTGTTAATGAGTTCCATGATGATGCGCTCCATAGCCTTGCAGACCAGGCTAGTCAGGCTTATGGGGTGATAGTTACCAGGGACCCTCCTTTGTGGAGAGGAATAACCATTGCTGTGTGCCATTCTATGGGCATGTAGCCTGTGGAGAGGCTGAGGTTGAACAGTGTGTATAGGTGGGGAGTTAGTTCATTCTGTAGTTCGTGCAGGACGCATCCTGGGACACCATCTGGTCCCACTGACACTGTGTTTTTGGCTTTTGAAGGGGCTGTTTTCACCTGTGCATCTGTGATTTTTGGGACACTACACTTTTCCAGTATCATTGTGGGCCTTTTTGGAGGTGAAAGGGGGGTGAAGTTTGCACTGAATCTATCTGCCAGGATGTTGGCAATATCAGTAGGTTCAGTATATTTTGTGCTATTTTGCACTAGTTCAATGCATATCTGCGAGTTGCCACTTAGATTCTTAACATAGCTAAAGAAGGCTTTGTGGTTATCTTTTGAATCCTTGGCTATTTTTCTTTCAAAGTTAGCCTTGGATGATTACATGAGGGACCTTAGTTTCTTACTGATACTGATCAGGGATGTCTTTCCTTCTTGGGATTTGCTTTTTTTTTTTTAACTAGTTTCCTCCTTATATTGTATAGCCTGTTTATGGCTGGGGTCCAACAAACTGGTTTCCTTCTCTTAGAGGAGCAAGTCTTGGTTTTGCTAGGGATGGCATGATCCATGCATCCTTGTAGGTGCTCATAGAGTGCATTTGTAAAGGTTTCTGCATCTTGGACAGTGTTATCCTTTAGCATGGGGGCTGTGAAACTTAACACCTCTGTCTTAAGTAAGGTGAAGTTTGCTTTAGAAAACTTTTTTACTGTGATTTCCTTAGTTGGGGGTGGCGGTGGGGTGTGGTCATCCAAATTGATTAGTTTATGGTCTGATCTAACCAGTGACGGGTTGACCTTCGGTGTGGAACACCTGTCGCCCATGTTGGTGATGACCAAGTCCAATATGTTTTCACCTCTGGTAGGGGAGTTTACCAGCTGATCCAGGGCATTTGAGTTAATAAACTCCAGGAAGCGCTGGGCCTGGGAGTTTGTACTCGAGTAGTTTTCCCAGTGAATGGTAGGGTAATTGAAATCGCCCAATATCAGGGTGTTCGGTAGGACCTTCATGTTTTCCAGTGTCTCCAGAAAGGTGGAGTGGTGGTCCTGGGTCATGGAGGGTGATCTGTAGCAGGCTACAATTTGCATTGCAGATTTGCCCAATGTTACTTGCACATGGATGATCTCAGAGGTATCATGCTGCACCACTAACCTGGAGGTGTAGGTATCCTTGATGAATATGGATACACCCCCTCCTTTTGTGTTTCGGTCCGAGTTCTGTGGCCGAAACGTGTGGTATGAGTTGTAGCCCGGTAGTGCTGGGGTGGTCTCTGGAGCCTTGAACCATGTTTCAGTTACTGCACAGATGTTGACATTCTCCATACTGAGGAGTGCTTCGAGCGCATGCATTTTGAGATTTAAACTCCTGGCATTGAGTAGCATAACCCTCAGTTTTTTGTTAATTGTACTGTTTATGTAGTTGGGTTTGACATTTGAGCCTTGCCTAAAAAAGGCACTATGGGGGCAGCAAGAGCCTTGGCCAGTATTCGAAAGTCTATGAGTGATAGGTGCAAGCCATCTCTTGAGAAGCAAAGCGGCTTGTCGAGCATGTCATCCCAGGCTGACAGACACTGGATTCCCTTTGAATGACACCAGAAGCTTAGTCAATTGTTGAAATTGATAATTTTTTCTTTATACTGAGGTATCATTCTTGGTGAGGGCAGGATGCTACTCAGGGTCAGGGTCATACCAGCCTGGGATAAATGATCAGAGAGCTCTTCCATGTCTCTTTTCATGTAGTCCTGGGAGGTATGTCTCAGGTCATTCACACCAACATGAACAATGACAGATTCATATTTGTACTTGTTCTGGAGTGACCTGAGTGCTTGTGTTATGTGGTGGATTCTGGCTCCTGACAAGCAGATAACAGTAACCTTCTACTTGTCCAGCCTAGTGAGTGGGACGTCAGTGTGCCTGACTATAGAGTCACCTATTACTAGTGTGTTAGGTATGTATTTTGTCTTAAGGGCTGTGATTGTGTGGCACACTGATTTTGTGTTTTATGTGTTGTCTGGTTTGTGACGGGAGGTGCAGGTTGTTTGGGTGTCTGCTTTGGAGGTCTCTGATGCTTTTGAAGGTTTTTATTTAGAGCCTCCAAGTATGATTTTGTGTATTTATGTGTCTTTTTTGTCAGTGCTGTTTTAGTAGGTCTGTGTGCGGCTGGAGGTGTGGTGCAAGTGTTAACCTTCTCCTCTTGACTCTCTGTTCCAGTCTTGGGTGGAGACAGCTTAGCTTCCAGTTTGGCTGTATAATTGCATCACTTGCATATGTTAGTGTTTTGTGGTAGGAGGAGAGGGTTGTCTGTGTACATGAGGCAGTTGTAACATTGCCTCAGGATACCCAGACTCACAAGCTGGACTGGAGAGTACAAATGAAGTTGCCTTTTGGTCATGCCTGAATAGTAGGGTGAGCTGCTTAATCACTTGGTTGGTGAGGGATGAAGAAAGAGCCTTGCCCTGCTTGACAATCAGTGTCAGGGTATATTAGTGCTTGCTATTAGGTCTGAGCAAGTGCTGGGCTGTAGGATGCTTTTTGAGTGCTTAGGTTGAGAGTTACACTAGTTTCAAGGGAAAACTGAAGAGGAGACTTAGTGGAGCCGGGAATAATTTAACCGTAGCTAACTGGCGCTGGCCAGTGCGCAAAACCATGCAAACGCGTTTTTTATACAAGGGAAATGAAAGAGAGAGAAATTAGCCAAAAATGGACAATAAACTACTAACGTCTGGGCTGGAGCCACTCCTCCAGGGACAGATAGGTTGCTCAAAGCTCTCTCACAGGTGAACAGAGAAACTTCCTTCTATCCAAGTAAGGTATGGGCAACTCAGAAACTAGTATCACAGCCCTGAATTCAGCACTAGCCTGAAAACTGGACTATACTAGCTTAGAAAGGCAGGAAACAAGGAATTATTTTTGAAAAGATGAGGCAAAAACAGTAAAAAAATAAATTTAAAAAAGCTTTAAACAACTACAAACTATCAGAAAAGGCTATCACACTTTATAGTGTAGCATACAACAGTTAAACAAATTATTTAAACAAAAAAACAACTTTTTAAAAGTGCAGGCAGTCAAATAAGTACAATATGTGAAAAAAACAAGCTTTATTGGAAAGCCTCACCCAGACTCTGCTACACTTTGCTGTGAGGGAAAGGTTGGTTTGCTTTTTATTTGTTGTATTTTGTATTAGTTTATTGCCTTTTTATATTTTGAGTCCTGTGATTTGTTTTCTTTACCTTGTGTTTTGCTTTTAACTGCATATTAAAACTTCAAAAGACCCCACAGTTCTGTCTCTTGTGAGTCAGGCAGAAATCCCCCCCCCCCCATCACTGTTGTGTTCTTAAATATCACTGTCTTTCTAGTTGCCTGTCTCTTATGTTAATTTGACCATATATCTCATTTCCTCTCTTCTTTCACTGGCTTGTGTGAGTAAGCACTAAATTATCATTTTGTGAAATCACCCCTTCAACAATTTAAATTTATTGGCCATTCTACTGTATTCCATAGCATCGGAATACAAAAGTGATCACCACTTTCAATCTATCTTGCAGTTTTAAAAATAGTGACTCTCCACTAAAACTTAACTTTTCAGACAGGTAAAACTTAAGTTACCTACATTCACATCTAACTTCTCTAGTGCACACTGCAGTGTTTAGGATAAACCATTTTTTTCATCCTACCTTTAAGCATCCCTGTGACTAGCACTTGCTCTAATACCTGCTGGAAAGCACTAGGAAGCCTTAAACTGATACAAGCACTCAACTCTCCTTATTAATAAGGAGAAATTAATCATAGGCACTAAACAGCCTATAGCTGCAAAGTACCTTGCTAAGGTAAGGGAAAACAGCTCCTGTACTTTTCAAAAAAAAGCACCAAACCAGGCATGTCCAAGGGTCAGCTTCCGTTGATTTCTCCTGTCCAGCTGGTGAATCTGGGCATACTGGGGCAATGCAGCAACTGCCTCATGTACACAGACAACCCTCTGCTCCTACCACCCAACACTACAACCTGTGAGAGATGCACTTACATAGCCAAACTCGAAGCAAAGCTCTCTCCACCCAAGATTGTGCTAGACAGTCAAGAGGAGAAGGTTAACATCCGCACTACACCTCAAGCAACACATAGCCCTTCTAAACTTATACCAACACCCACACATAGCAACACTAAATCCACATATGCGGAGGCACTAAACTGTAACCTGCACAAGCAACAAGAACCTCCGAAGCTGAAACGCAAACACCAATCACAACCAAAGTGTCACATAGCTCACAACACCAGTGTGCCACCCAGTAACAGCCCCTAAGGCAAGACAACGTACCTAACACTTTAGTCATAGGTGACTCTATAGTCAGGCACACTGATGTCCCATTCACCAGACTGAACAAGGAGAAAATTACAGTGAGATGCCTGCCAGGTGCCAGGATCCGCCACATAACTCATGCACTCAAGTCACTCCACAACAAGTACAAATATGACTCTGTCATTGTCCATGTTGGAGTGAATGACTTGAGATGTACCTCCCTGGACTACATGAAAAGAGACATGAAAGAGCTCTCGGATCATGTGGCCCAGGCAGGTATGACCCTAGCCCTGAGTAGCATCCTGCCTTCACCCAGAATGATACCACAATATAAGGACAAAGCAATTGACTTCAACAATTGGCTAAGCTTCTGGTGTCATTCAAAGGGGATCCAGTATCTGTCTGCCTGGGATGACATGATCGACAGACCACGATGCCTTGCCAGAGATGGTCTGCACCTGTCACCCCTGGGATTCAGATTACTGGCAAAGGCTCTTGCCACCCCTATAGTGCCTTTTTTAGGCAAAGTTCAAAGGACAAAACCACCACCGTAACAGGTACAAGCATGCAAAATCTGAAGGTAATGCTACTCAATGCTAGAAGTCTAAACCTCAAAATGCACTCTCTCGAGGGACTCCTAAAAATGGAGAACATCGATACCTGTGCAGTAACTGAGACCTGGTTCAAGGCTCCAGAGAACACCCCTGCAATACCAGGGTACAACTCTTACCACACTTTTCGGCCACCAAATCAGGATCAAAACACTAAAGGTGGAGGAGTGTCCATATTCACCAAGGATATTCACACCACCAGGTTAGTTGCCCAACAAAATGCGTCTGAAATTTTCCAAGTGCAACTAACACTAGGTAAGACTGCAATCCAAATTGCAGCTTGCAACAGATCCCCCACCATGCCCCAAGATTCTCACTACACCTTTCTAAACATACTGGAAAATATTAATATACAACCAAACACCCTAATACTACTCGTGTACCAACACCTTTGCCCAACGGTTCTTGGAATTCATAAATTCCAATGCCCTGGATCAACTAATCCATAGTCCCACCAGGGGCTCCAATATCCTAGACCTGGCCATTACCAACATGGGAAATCATTGCTCCATACCTATGGTCACCCTCTCGTTGGTCAGGTCAGACCATAAGCTAATCACCCTTAACATACACATCCAACCCCCACCCCCCAGTAAGGAAACCTCCATAAAAAACTTCTCCAAAGCCAACTTCATGATACTCAAGTCAGAAGTTACAAACTTCATGACATCCATGCAGACGGGAACTGAAAGTTTGACTGCTGAGTCCTACACTAAGGCACTGTATGAGCACATCCACTCATGCATGAATCGTGTCATCCCAAATAGAACCAAGATGCTCTCCTCCAAAAAATGGAAGCCAATCTGGTGGTCCTCTGCCATAAACAAACTTTACAACAAAAGGAAGAAACTGTTGCAGAAAAGAGGAAAATCCCAGGATGCAAAAAACTCCCTTACCAGCCTCAGTAAGAGGCTGAGATCCCCCATAAAATCCTCCAAAGCTAGTTACGAAAATAAAATTGCCAAAGATTCCAAAGACAACCACAAGGCATTCTATAACTATGTCAAGAATCTAAATATCAATGCTCAGATCTGCTCTGAGCTACAACAGAATGGCATTAAATATACTGATCTCAAGGATATTGACAATATCCTGGCAGATCGATTCAGTGCCAACTTCACCCCCCTCTCACCCCCTAAATGGCCCATCTCAATACTGGAAGATTGCCAAATTCCGGTAATAATGGTTACACAGGTAAAAAAACGCACTCTCCAAAGCTAAAAATACAGCATTCATGGGACCAGATGACATCCCGGGCTGTGTACTACATGAACTACAAAATGAACTGGCACCTCACCTAAGTGTCATGTTTAATCATACCCTCACCTCAGGCTTCATGCCCACTGAGTGGCACATAGCTACAGTTATCCCATTCCACAATGGGGGATCCACCTTGGATCCCGGGAACTACTGCTACATCAGTCTGATGAGTCTGATCTGCAAGGCCATGGAAGGTATTATTATGGAACTTATAAACAAAGACATTGGCAACCTTAAAACACTGGAACCCACCCAGTTTGGGTTCGTGAAGGGCCAATCTTGTCTCCTGAACCTGATTGACTTCTTCGAATCAGTCTCCAGAGCCGTGGATGAGGGTAAGGCAGTCCACACAGCCTATCTGGACCTCGCCAAGGCCTTTGACACCATCCCCCACTCTGGAATCATAGATAAACTTACTAAGCTGGGCATTAATCCCTACATCACTCGATGGGTTGTCAACTGGCTTACTGACAGAACCCACACTGTAAAAGCAGCTGACTCCAAATCCAGCTCCAGACAAGTGACAAGTGGAGTACCTCAGGGTTCAATCCTGGGACCTCTCTTGTTTGGCATCTACTTCTCTGAAGTGCAGGCCAACACTAAGGGACTCTGGCTAACAAACTTCACAGATGACTGTAAACTGGGAGCCATTATTGAATCCCCAAATGATGTCTGAAGAAGGGTATGGTGTATACCCGAAAGCGCTTACAACATTTTCTAAAATTGTTGGAATAAAAGATTGACGATTTTAAAGCCGTGGTCATTCTTGATGGTTTGCTAAAGGAGATTTATTCGTAAGATATTCATTTAGGCACCTCTATCCTGAAGCTGCTTTTTTGATTTAGCTGAATCCTCAAATGATCTCGATACTCTACAAAAGGGGCTTACAGAAACAGATGCTTGGTGCCAGAGCCATGGGCTCAAGCTCAATGCCAAGAAACGTATATTTATCCCCTTTGGGAAAAAACATGTACCCGTGAATTACCACATAGGTGGCAGTACACTAAATACTGAAAGTGTGATAAGAGACTTAGGGACACAGGTGGACAGTGGTCTCACCTTCAATAACCACATCGCCACAACAGTCAGGAAATCCTTCTATGTGGCACACCTCATCACTAAGGGCTTTTCATCCAAAAAAAAGGCAGTCATTGTCCCACTGTACTCATCCCTCATTAGACCCATTATAGAATACAACACCCCATTTGGTATGTACCTCCCAAGACATCTGCAACAACTGGAAAGGCCGCAGAAATACCTCACTAAAAGAATCACAGGCCTAAAGCAGATGCCCTATGCTGACTGCCTTAAAAAACTCCAGCTATACTCTGTCACATATCGTCTACTCCGAGGCAATCTCTGCTTAACATACAAGGCCATGTCAAACCCAGAGCTGTTGGACATGCTACACTTAAAGAAATCCCAATCTCTCAGAGCCACATGCTCCAGGGATCTAAACCTTGTCATCACAATAAACAAAACATGCTGGAGGGATAGGTTCCTGACCCAGAGACTCCCCAGACTCTGGAATAGACTGCCCATACATGTCAAGCAAAGCACCTCTTTGGCCCTCTTCAAAAGTAACCTTGATGACTGGATGGGAGAAAGGAAATTCAACCCAGGGATCATGTCAGTCACCCTGCTAGACAGAGGTCCAGGGAAGTAAATAGTGTGGGAAGAAATAGCCAGGGAATTGTTATGGCTAGGCTTGTAAAAGCATAGGGCCGATAGCCTAGTACCAACCTATGAAACTATAAACCTTTTAAATCACAATAAATGCTGGAAAATCTGTGTTTAGGCAGGAAAATAGTTAAGTACAGCAAGAAAGTACAGAAAACTGATACTTAATCACTCCAAAGTCTCTCTTCTAAGCTAGAAGGCTTGTATCAGTTTAAGGCTTTCTAGTGCTACCCAGTAGGTTAGTTACAGCAAAGATGGGAAACAAATGCAGATGTGGTCTTTTAAACCAGAAAGTTGAAAGAGAGGGACAAACTGTCCAAATGGTCAATAAACTACAATTTCTGGGCCAAGAACCTCTCCTCTCATGGTAGACAGGCTACCTAGTGCTTACTGCTCCCACTGATAAGCTAGAAGGCTTTCCTCCAACACAGAAAGGCTTGCGGGGCTCATTAGCTTACTAACAGTCCTGGATACAGCAACTCTGTATCTGGACTAGGCTAGTTACAGGAAAGGTGGGAAATAAGCGCAAGTGCGGCTTTTAAACCAGAACATTGAAAGAGATGGAAAAAAAACTGCCCAAACGGCCAATAGCTACCATTTCTGGGCCAGGAACCACTCCTCTTGTGGTAGATAGGCTACCTAATGCTTACCACTCCCACTGATAAGCTAGAAGGCTTCCCTCCAACACAGAAAGGCTTGCGGGGCTCATTAGCTTACTAACATTCCTGGATACAGCAACTCTGTATCTGGACTAGGCTAGTTACAGGAAAGGTGGGAAATAAGCGCAAGTGCGGCTTTTAAACCAGAACGTTGAAAGAGATGGTAAAAAAACTGCCCAAACGGCCAATAGCTACCATTTCTGGGCCAGGAACCACTCCTCTTGTGGTAGATAGGCTACCTAATGCTTACCACTCCCACTGATAAGCTGGCCAAAGGCTAGTTATGTCAGAGTTTTATTTTATAGCATTTTATTTTCAATTTTGGTTAAAGGATTATGTTCAAAACTAGCAGTAGATCAAATAGGAATTAAGCAGGAATGCCCTGTATATCGCACTTTTTTCTCAGCTCTGTTAAACCCATTTCAATTGATTTATTCAAATATGTAAACGCTGGGTTACTTTTTCTATGTAGTCCAAACTCTTGTATTAGTAACCATGTGCTTGTTTTAGAAAAGGCAAAAAAAAAAAAAATGGATATAGTATCAGTCTTAGTAAACCATAGGAATTAGGGAAAATAGCTAAAAATCATAAAATTTCTGGGTTGGCAATATTAAAAATATTCATTACAGCCACTGAATATCCCAGCAGGCAGTACATTAAATGTAATCATATTAGTTTTAAAATGTATCATGCAGATTTAATTTCATAAAAATGAAACTGCTTCAAAGCATTTTTTTAATCATGACTGCTTTATTTCCCATCCATTTTGAATGCCAAATAAGAGAATCTCAAGGAAATTCATTTAGAGAGAGATCCTCATGAATCTCAAAGTCTGTACTTACCATGCACAAATCAAATGTCAGGTTCAGCATGCCTTATTCAGTATAGTATACCATTTATCAACACGTTTAAACTTGTATATTTTTTTATTATGTTGAATTGCAATCACATGTTACCTTGATTTATTTTCTACTGGGCGTACAGGACATCTTCTGCCCTGATTTTATAGGATCCTATAATTATCTGCCATGTTTCCTTTGTTTAAAATAAGCAAACAACTTTTTTTTCCAATTGTGACAGTTTCCTGGGTTTCAGCTTATTTTATTAGACTGGATTCCATCTCTAAAATCATTTTAACCAGTATTTATTTTCCTTTCAGTAGCTTTCCAATGTCATAATATAAACAATTCTTAACCAAAGGAAAACTAAATCTTCTGAAATGATTAACATCTTTACTGTGCCTTAATGCATTTGTTTCCAATGTTAAGTCATCTCTGAAGTTTCAGTCTTATTCCTTCCCATATTTTTCAGATTTACCTATTAAAATCTGTTGCACGTGTTTTACAGTAGAATAAACAATTAGTCAGTCAGCTAGACTCCACCTGAAGAAAATGGCAGAATGAAATAGCATCTGAATTATATTCCACGTCCATGTTCAAGATCTGGAATTCATACAAGAAACTAATTTACAAATAAAAATATTCCATCAAGCTCATATCATATCAGCTTCACTAAAATGGCTTGATTCTTTCAATAAGTTAGTTTGTCTCGGTTGTATGTTGTCATGCATATACATACAGAGAAAGAGCAGGAACTGTTGTCAAAAGATGAGGTGATTGATCTCTACCTGACTGACTATCCAGTTTATTTAAACTATCAAAACTGGACTCCTAGTCATCAACAGGTCTTTTGACTACAGATAAAGAAGTATTATTCATCCAAGCCAATACATGATTCAAATACTCAGTCAGCAACCCTTGCCTACCTTTATTTCCACAATCAGACTAGTATGGTCCTTTACAAACTGAAGATTTATTCAGTTATTTTTAAATAATCCCATACTTTTTTCTTATGGTTTATTAGTTTAAATCAAATCAGTTGAGGATAAGGAAAGGGCATGGGGTAGGTTTACTTTTCTGCAATGTATTACTTCTTTTTATTTTTAAGAACCAAAATAAGCTGATAAGAGCAAACAAAGTATGCAATCCACAAGTACAGTAAAAGGTAACACATTCTCCACCAGATGACAGGACCACTCAAATTTACTTATTTGTTGCATCTGTCTCCACAAATGAGACCAGAACAAATACTACAAAACAAATTATGAACGCCTTTACAAATATTGAAAAACATTTTAAAAGAACTTTGATACTTATAAATATTATAGTTTATTAGTATTAAAAACTGAAATAATGAGATTAGAACATGAAACTTTTCACAGGTCAATAAGATATAATAACCAATACAAAACTAATTCAATAATACTTGCAAAAAACTTTGATATCCATGACTAATAAAAGATGCTCAGTCATTAAGAGACTTGCTCTGAATATCTTTTATAAATAAGGAGAATATAGTAACCACTACATTGCAAAAACTATGGTATTCATATATACTACTGTATCATCTCATGGGATGCAGTTTAAGAGCAATTTCAATATTGTTGCAATTATTGTGGCTTGAGTGATGACTAGCATTAAGAACTGGTTGCATTTTAATTCTAAATATTCTAACATGGCTTCTAAACCACCACCCATGGGTGAAAACAGACACTGCCAATAACCAAAAACTTGAACTTCTTAAAACAACAAATCAAATGAGGAACCAGGAAAGAACATAATAACCAAAAAACTATTGCATTCTGAAGAAGTCATACAAATGAAAAGCCAGTGTGTATTCACTTGAAGCTTAAATAAACATTTCATTCTTGATTTGTGGCTCCTGAGCAGTCCATTTCACCTGGGAATATTTTCTTGTTATAACTTCTTAAAACTGTTAAATACAATGTGATGCTTATACAAAGACTTAACTGGTACTTGTGTACCTGTGTTGTAGCTGAAAAGAAAGCATGTAGCAGATATTGATAAATTAATTAATTAATTAATTAATTAATTAATTAATTAATTAATAAAATAACACTCTATTTTGGACCATTGGACAGATGAAGTACATGGGAAAGTAGTGTCAGGAACTATATATATATATATATATATATATATATATATATATATATATATGTGTGTGTGTGTGTGTGTGTGTGTGTGTGTGTGTGTGTGTGTGTGTGTGTGTGTATTTCTGACTACATGGAACATCATCACCTACACATAGGAGGGGTATAGCTTACCAGAAGAGAAACTGAAAGCACAGCTGCAGGTTATCAAAACTTTTTCAGATGATATTGGAATGTCATTTGGCCTTGATAAATGTGCAAAACAACCTTTGAAGCAGGAAGACTGCAGCATCAGGAAAACATCACTTTGGGACAAGAATGTGATATAAAAGAACTTGAGCAAGAGGGAGTGTATAAATACTTGGGAAGTGATGAAGGATCAGCAATAAAACATGAACAAATGCGAGTAAAACTTAGTAAGGAATACTTTAGACGACTTAAATTAATCCTAAAAACAGCATTGACATCTAGGAACCCAATCCAAGCTAAAAAAACAATTAGCTCCTCCTGTCCTAACTTACAGTTTTGGAGTGATTAATTGGCCCCAAAATGTGTTGGTTAGATTAGATATTAAAACAAGAAGGATACTTCATGCTCACCAAATGATTTATACAAATCATTGCATACCAAGATTTTATATTTCCCTTTCCAAAGGAGAGATGGGCCTCCTTGAAATTGATTACATGTATAGATCTGCAATCGTGGAACTCCACACAAATCTGCTGACCTCACAAGATCCAAATGTAGTGAAAGTGTTGAAACATGAGGAGAATAAATCTAAGATGACTTCTCTGCTTAACCTGGAAGAAGCATATTGGCATCAAGCAGGAATGGAAATCAAACCGGAAGTAAATGAAAATCAGGCAGCAACTGAATGTGCCAAAAAAAAAAAAAGAATATAAGGTGAAGGACCAGATGAAAAGGCAATCTTCTTCTTCTTCTTTCGGCTTTTCCCAGTTAGGGGTCACCACAGCAGATCACCTGTCCGCTCATGATTGGCAGTGGAGTTTTTTACAGTGTCGAGTTGCCAGCTCGGCGCCCAGTCTTCCACAGAAGGCACACACACACATATAGACACACACACACACACACACACACACACACACACACACACACACACACACACACACACACACACACACACACACACACACACACACACACACACACACACACACACACACACACACACACACACACACACACACACTCACACCTAGGGCCAATTTAGAGTGTCTAATCCACCTGCAGCATGTCTTTGGGATGTGGAAGGAAACCGGAGCACCCGGAGGAAACCCATGTGACCACAGGGAGGACATGCAGACTCTGCACAGAAGGCACTCCAGCTAAGGATCAAACCGGAGAACCTCTTGCTGTGAGGCAACAATGCTAACCACTGCACCACCGTGGCCGCCTTACCAGATGAAAATGCAATAAATGTGGAAAATGCATAAATATAGTTGCAAGTATAGAAAACTTCTGGAAGAACTTCCTGTTGATCAGGAATGAATGCAGGAATGGTTAACGAGAGGTGAATTCAAACCAAGAGGTGAAAGGTTAATATTGGTGCCATAAGATAGTGAAATACATACATGCTGGTTTACAAAGTCTATTGACCATGTGGGAGAAAAAGACAAATGTAGATTTTGTAAAACCAAATTGGAAACTGTTGCACACCTCGTTGCTGGCTGTGCCATACTAATGGCAGAAGAACTGTATACTGAAAGGCATAATAATGTGGCAAGACTGTTGCACTGGGGATTGTGCAAATACTATGGTACTGAACTGGCTGAAAAACACTGAAAACATGAGCCATAAAGCATCATAGAAAATGATGAAGTCTACATCACATGGGATCATCCATTACCAACAGTTCAAAAGATAGACAATAGAAAACCGGATATAGTGGTCCAAGAAAAGAATCCCGAAGTAGCATTGATCATTGAAATTGTCACACTCAGTGACTACAGTGTTCTACGTACAGAGAGACACCAAGTTATAAAATATCAGGATTTGCAAGCAAAAATGAGAGCAATGTGGAAGAAAGACACCCAGAGAGTTGCAATAGTAGTAGTAAGAGCAATGGGTCTTATAAAAAAAGAGTCTACAATCATATTTAGATATGTTACCAATACATGTAACTCAGTACGAACTGCAGAAGGAGTCATTACTGGGCACATTGTGGGTGCTGCGAAGAGCCCTACTGGCTGACATCAAAGACTGAAACAATACTAATTTCATGAACTTTAATCTTACTTTGACTTAGGAATGGGGTCCCTTCCCGTCACAGTATTAGAAACCCAAAAGATTTGGAGAAATTAAAAAAGAGGGAATTATGTGTCAAAAATCTTACCAATGGTCTTAGAAAGCATGCTAGATATGTTTGTTACAGCAGTAGATCAGTTTAGTGGTGACCTAGCTGACTCCCTGGATGGGGTTTGTTTAAAAAAGCATGCTTGTTTTTGTTACAGCTAGAATGCTAGCTGCCATTAACAGTTAGAAGACTACAAAACCAGATCTTGATGCAGTTGTTTGATAATGTCAAGGAAGGACTCAAAGAACAGCTCTTATGGCTTAAACATAGACATATGAACAGACCACCACTCCCTTTTAACAAAACCAAACATTGCAGAAGCAAACCCTTATGCTTGCATCATTAAATACTGTGCTCCAGGGACAAACAAAAGATTTTACAACATTTGGAAACAAAGGAGGTGCTATATAAATGAGACTACTTGTATCAAAACTTCTCACTCTCACTTTATAAGAAACAGAAAGCTGCCAGGCTTTTAATAAAGCAAGGTAATGTAATAATTTTCCCTGCCAGAAGCCTTGCTTTCAAAGAAAGATAGTCTCAAACATTTGAATAACTGTCCTAAGCAATACCTATGATGAAGGAAATGGACCAGCAAATAACACCTTTTACTGGACATGTAAGCAGAACAGCTGTCCAATTCAGCACAGTCAGGAACATCATTATCTATATGGTTACGTGTGTAATTACTGGTGATCTATCTTTCTATCTATCTATCTATCTGCTGGTTTCACAAATACTTGAGCTGGGACACTATGAGCTTTTTCAGGTCCAGCATACTCATACGTCTCAACTCTCCAGCTTTTTGCAGAATGTTCTGATTTTTGGCTCATAATTTGGTCTATTTCTCATAAAATTGTGGTTTTCTGGCAAATCATTGGAAAATCATTGAGAGCTGAAGTCAGAAAGTAATAACATGCATTTGATTTTCGGACCTCATACCTTTCAAAAAATTCATGCTAACCCAAAACCCATTATTCTATCAACTTTCAAAGTTTGTAAGAGCAATATTTAAAAATTGTCCATATTTGGGGCATTTGTCCCGCCATTATATTTGGTTTTGTCCAGATTTCATGCTATAAGAGTTTGAGAGGTATAAGCCAAGTAGGACTAAATAAAATCTCATTGAACGAAACAATTAAGCATATAAGCAATACTAGTAGAAACACAATAAAGTATATACAAGAACATAATATGGTTTAATTCTGAGAGACACCAATGTAATTTAATCCTGATCAGTGATAAATGTTGTACTAGCATAGGTAATTCAACGTAGAGATTTATATCTAGCTTCATGACTGAGGTGGTCTTTTAACTGTCTGGGGAATAACTGCACAGTATCCAGCTCCCCTAAAACAGAAGGGAAGATGTTCCAAAAGAGAGCACCCTGAAGTGTGTGTATGTGTGTGAATCTTAGGATGAAAACAAGGGAATAGTGCAACATCACTTGGGAGGTGGTTGTTCCTTTGGATGCTTTGAAAGTTCCTGAATTGTGCTTGAGTGTATGAATAAAGCTAATATGTTTATAGAAATCTAGAGTAAGTACTTCACAGATTAAGGCACCCATTATAAGAAGAGTTCTCTGGCATATAGGTAGCCATACAGCCTTTAAAAGAAGTAATGCAGATGTACTCTCTTCTTTGGCCGCCACGCATGAACTTGCAGACTTTGTGCTGAGTCATTCACAGTCTTATACGTTACATTTGGATGCAGTGGTTATGGAGGAAAGGGCATATTTTAGAGCAGGAAGTGATGTCCATTTCTAATTTAAGCTTGCTAGCTCTGTGACAGATTCACAGCTGAACTATAGTTTATGTTATAACTTTCTTTATGTATGAATCAAATGTTAGTTATAGGTCTAGCCAGACACCCAGGTATTTATCAGCTAGTGATTTTCATGTTCATTGAAATCAGGCCTTATAATTGTAAATGTATACTTAAGCCTGCTGTTGAATGTCCTGGTCCTTGACTCTGTTTTATACCTATGTTGGCTTTGAGGATGTTGTCTTTGAGGAGAGGTTTTTGCACATTCAGACAGAGTTATGCTAAGTGAATCTTGAATATGTTGTGTAAGACAGCTAAGGAGCTTCCTGGTACCCACATGATGTTGCCATCAGTGTGTATTGATGTTGCAGGTTTTTAGTAACACGGAGCTAATGAACTGGTTAAAAAACAAAGACCAAGGACAGACTTTTGAGGAACCCCTAGCCAAATTCTCCATAGCTGACAGCTGCAGTATCCAGCTGATAGTAAATGGAAATGTAGGGAATTGAGATCAAGGTCATACAATGGGTAGCTCATTAAGAATCACTTCATGAATGACTGAATCAAAGGATTTGATGAGATCCACAAGCACAGCATGAGTAAACTCTTTGCTGTTCATATCCCTAACAAATGCATTATGGGAGATTATGTGTTGTTATTAAAATGAATGTTACACTTCCCAATGACTTTGATAAACAGTGTTATGATCAGGTCTCCAATCATAATCACATTCTTATGTGTCTGAGACATGGATGTCAAGAAATTCAACTTGAGAGCTTTGCATCCATGTTGAGAATACATAATACTGGGTTATGTTCAGTGAGACCCAATCATAGGTCTTTGAAGTGCATAGAGCTTTATCTACTCCATATACCACCTATTACAAAAAGAAAAAAGCAGAAGTGTTTAACCAGCTTTGAAAGCCAGTAAAGTACTTAACAGAGTGCTGTCACATAGACAGCAAGTAAGGAAAAAAAGTCAGGGACAGTTTTTAAATACTGCCCTAATTTAAATTAATTACTTTAAGACTGATGACTGTAAACTTCTGCAGATGTATGAGAAAAGATATTGAGGGACAGTTTACAGTGAAGGAATGTCCCTTTCTTGATACTAGACTGTAGCAGCACTTAGGGGGTGTGTAACATGTATTACACACTTCTGAAAGCACTGTTACTGTTGGGTCACGCACTGCAGTAGTGAGTAACCAGGATATTATCTAACAATATTTTTAACATAATCACAGCACTACATGCACTACAATATAGTTAAAGGAATGAGACAATAATGCCCCATTTCAATCTCACATTTACTTGCAGAAGTAGTCAGGTAACAGTATGAGACAAGGGACATGGAATTTGCTGGGTCAAACCTTGTAATTATCATTGCATGTAGGTGATAGTTTGTTAACTTCACAGTACCCAGCAAACTCTGATACAAGTAGTGAAGCTGCTTCAGAAAAATTAAGCACAGTTTTGGATACAAAGTAAATTATACTAAGTCAAAGGATCTTAGACTTTGCTTCAAGTAGTCTCCTATTCTCTGTCCAAGAAAGGCCTGGGCTTCTCCATCCATTTAGCTTAATTGTATATTTATGCACAGTGAGGTCATGGGTTAGCTGCTGATTTACATATGTGCTTTCAAACATGTCTCCTCTTGTCCCTTTAAATTTTAATAATAGTATAGTACACACATAATATTTGATTAACAGCAGATTTACTGAATAGCAGCATTCAGGGCATTCTGTGCAAAACAGCTTGGCTAGCAGCCATCCCAAAATAGCATATGTGAAGACCCTATATGCAGCAGAGTTATAATGCCATGCATACATCAATGTCACACTATTATATAACAATAAAGTGTGGCAGTTACAAAATTAGCACCAACTCCATGCACAGGCAATAGAGAAAAGTTTTTAACCTGCACTTTTGAAAAAGAGGTCATTCATCTTAAGCATTGAAAGAACACTTTGTATAGGCAGCCCTTTTGCTAGTTTTCTTCCAGCACGTTTCTTATTTATGACTGCACAATGGAAAGGCACAGTCCCAATTCATCTTCAACTTTTAGCTGAGACTTGCAACTGTTCTTGATTGCCACTGATGTGCAAAATCCAAAAACACAGACAGAGTAAAGAAAATGGGAAGAGGGCATTAAGGGCTCTGTGCTATATTTTTGTAAGCCCGCTCCCATTAAAAGCCGTTTCTTTAAAAGGCTACTGTGCAAATGAGGCCTTCAGGCCTGGGTCAGTAACCAGATCAGTTAGGCTTCCTGTTCTGTTATTGAGAGACTGTCAGCTGGTCTTTTACTTGAAAGAAAAAAGATTCCAAACTCATTGGCTATATTTATATTCCTGGTATTCAGGAAAGCATTCTCTCAGTGGTTGCTGCAGTCCATTGAGATGTGAGGAAATGATAGCCTGAATACTTTGCAAGGGGAAGTTCATACTCCAGCAGGAAATCCTCTAGTGAGGGAAATGACAAGCAATCCCTGCTGCAGTCTTGAAGACACAAGACATGGGTTTTACAGCAAAATTCATATGTCTTATCTCTCAAAGTGAATAGGTTACTGTCCCAGTCTTGAAATGATATGCTCAGATCATTCATTTTCCACTGTGCAATCACAAATGTAAAACTTGCAAGCTACTTTGCATTATGACAATGTTTTACAAGGATGTAACTATTGTTTGCAAGGAAAATGCATACCTCATGTGACGTCAGAGACATGTTAAGACTTTTTTTCTAAACAGCCAACTCATGTCAGCATGGAACAGTAACTGCCTCCTCATCCATCACTACAGAAATTCTTCCATTCGCCATTTTCACAGGATCTGTAATGTAATTGCGATGAGCAGGTAGCATCTTCGTTATTTTTCTGTGGCTCTTACTCTGATTCCACACTGAATGAAACAACAGTGCTTACAGTCATGTGACCACACTGTTGCATCTTCCTGTCATTCATCAGCCATACTTTATCTGTAAATTCTGGCACAGTGATTACTGTGCAGTCCCTCTTCCATCACAAAGGAATTCAGAACACTGAATAATTATTTTCCTTTCACTTGAGTGAGCAGTGACTGACAAAAGAACCCTTCAGGCAACTGTAATGGTGGCAAATTGGACATACACCAACAGTTATAATCCTGTAAAGAGAAGACGGGGTTTTGCTAGACAACATCACTACCTGTGCTTTGACATAAATAGGTATGTAACAAAAACAAGAATATCAAGCAAAATCAGTTTTTTTTAAACAAAATTGAATAAAAGTATACATCAGTATGTAATTTTGTGTTAAAGAACAGTACTTCAGACTGTGCTTTGAGACCTAGTAATCCATCTTTTTATTCTACACAAGTTAATGCTATAATTGCTGAGCCTAATGCTAATTGTAGATCCGTTAAAAACAGGTTATGCACCTGTATTTAATATATTTTGTCAATAATGGTTCTTGCTTGCAACTACATTCTCACTGTCCTCATCCCTAAGGTCCAGAAAATGAGGTTGGGGGAAGTGTTTAACAAAAGATTTGTAAAGGCTGACCAAGATGACCAGAAAGGTGGCAGTTGAGGTTCAGTGCAAAAAAATGTAAAGCATGCCACAACCTTGATGTAAAGTATCAGCTGTGAGAGTGGAACTGATAGCAGCAGATCAAGAAAATGATCTGGTAATATTGATCACACCTGAACTGGACCTTCAGGAGCACAAGAAAAGAGCAGTGTCAGCAGCACATGGAATTATGGGGAGTATTTCAGGGAATAGACCACAGAAGAAAAGATGTCATACTTTTGTTCTACTGGCTCTGGTCACATCATAACTTGAGAACTCTGTATAACAGAGAGACAATAGAAGGAAAGGAATATTAAACTTCAGGAAGGCATCTAAAGGAAAGTAACCAGAAATGTGAGTGGGATTGTAAGGAAAGGATGAAACTAAAAACTACATGAACTGGAGAGCTTCTCAAAATATACCAGAAGAAGAAAAAGGGGTCCATTGCATGTGTGCAAAAATCATCATAGGGAGATGCAAAGGGGTTATTTGGAGTAGGAGGACAAAAAAAAGGAGAGGAACATTTAGCAGATTGTAGGGGCTAATAACTCTCAGGTTCTCTGAAAGTACTTCTTCACAGAGAAAGCTGTGCAGCCATAGAACAGATTAATGGAACAGGCAGTGGAAAGATAATCCACATAAACATTCAAGTGGCCATAAAACAGGTAGACAAATTACAAAGGGAACGTTAAGGATGGAAGGGAGTTAGAATGTTAAATGTACTTAAAAGAGCAACTACATATGCTTCTTGTCTGCTTCATGATGTAATGAGAAGTCCTAAAGGTGCTTGAGGACTCTTACAGGTGTGGTTATTATGCCCAGTATGGGCCTGATGTGAACATCTGTGCTGTTAGGTCCTGCACTAGGTAGAATGCTGCCTGCCAATGTTATGCTCTTGCTGAGGAAGTGATTCCACACCATATTCAGGGAGTCACCATTCAATGCCGTCCCCATGTGTTCCATGAAATCCAAACATGACTGTCAGCATTTTTTATTAATAATGTTTTCTACCTCTCCCTGCTGAAGCAGTAATATTGTTGCGGGAAAATATTAACTCATAATCAAGTCATGTCTATTTGTAACAGGAAACACAGTATGTTGTGTTGTGTCTAAAAGTAAAGACAAATTATTAAAGAATGTAACCTATTAGGTCAGTGCAGAAAAATGTTGTCCGAGATCCCAGCTGATACTTTTTATAGAAACATAGGAATGAAACTAAGCAAGTGATCACAGGACCGTATGATGCCTAGTCATATACACTTTTATTTAGATACACATAAGTTCTTACCACTCCTTTTTCAGCAATTTTCTGCTCCCGCTTCACTGTCTAAATTTGTGATGAGTCAGATTATTTTCTGGGCCCTGCTCCTCCAATATTCACTTTTATCTCAAAGTATGCCTCATCTTACCAAAGGCTTTCTCAGATTATGCTCTGGTGTCATTACAGCTTTAGATAGAAGACAATCACTAAATAACATAATAGAGAATTATGGCTGGGTCATGGATCATAACCAGTTTATTCTGTATTCAAGACGTAGATGTCAAGAAATTCCCCTCAAGAGTGAAGCTTGAGAGGTGAACCTTGACAATTATGTCAACAGCACATAACAAGGAGGGTTGTGACTGGAAAGTCCCGATCATAATTACTTGTTGTGTATGGAGCATAGAAAATCTCCCATATACAACAAACGTCAGAGAAAAAAATGTAGGAGCACTGAATATTTTACAAATTTAAAAGCTGTGAACACATGAGTGAGCACCAAAGAACAATGTCAGGAAATAGAACGATCTTTAAAGCATATCCAAACACTTCATTCAGTCAAAAAATGAATGAAGTGTGTGAGTATGTTTTAGAGATCTTTGTGATTCCCACTGTTTTTCTATGGCGACTGCTGATAGATTTTAACTTTCTAGGATGACACTAGAAATTAACAATGCTTTCAGCTGGCTGTCACTATAAAGATCCTTAGGAAACTCATATTTCCCCACTTTCTTAGTGTAATTGTGATGATCTCTGCAGTAGATTAGGATTCTTTCCATCTCATTGACTCTTGTAATAGAGAATGACTGGAAGGTCAAAACTGAAAAGTTAGATATCAGAAACTTGCAGATGACTTCACTTAGGGCTAACACAACACTGGGAAAGGGGAGCTCCCCTTTCTGCAATTTGCATGTATTTATTTATTTATTAACGGGTTGTTAACCATGGTAGAGGCTGATACAAAGAACCCTATATAGACACTCTACAGAAAACATTTCATAGATCATGGTACATACACAGGACATGATAATAGTATACAGTGATTACAATGTTAAGCAGAGAGTAGTATGAAAAGAAAAAGCAAAAACATTAGTATTTAACTTAGCAATTTATGTTAGGATCAATAAATATTTATTCATTATTTATTTGTGGAATTTATCAGTGATGCTTGATTCATTCCATTTTCATTTTTTTTCAGCATTTAATTTGATTAAAACATTCATTGTGTCTGTATATACATGAGCAGTGGTGGATTTATGGGGAGGGGGGACTAGGGGAGTTAAAACTACCCATTATACTGCTCATCTCTCAAATGTACTGCTTCAGGTGGTATGTCATATTTTTTCAACCTTGTCATGTACTACTTGATTTTTTTTTCATTGAAACTTGCAAGTGCAGCTCCTAAAACATGACTGAACTGTGAATCTCAGTTCTGTGAGGACCATCCCCTTGTCATCTGATCCAAACAGTTCAGTCGCACTCAAGAAGCATGCTGTTATGTCTGGCTAAGGAATTATGGGTAGCATACAGAAAAGTGAATTATAACTGCTTCACGCCATGTTATACTTAATGGTAGACATCTTATTCTGTACTTGTCTACTTCGCATGTTCAGCGCAACAGTGCACTGTACAGTTTTAAGAGCACTTGAGAGTCTCCATAATTAATCTATACATACAAAGACAAGGTTGCTATGTAATCTGTTTTTTGTATATGTATACTAAATGTTAAAATAGCACCAGAGAAGAAATAGGATTTATAGGCATCTCTAATTTCAGAAATAATACAGTGATTTATCTGGTTGTTCTGCCAGGTTTCGTCAACTGATAAGTATGCACATATTTCCTTAAAAATACCAGAATGATCCCCAAGTAAGGGTGTTCTGTTTGTGGGTAAAATTATATCCTTTCTTCTTATTTTTTGCATTTTTCTGGTTGCAACATCCCATGCATACAGTACTACAACAGCGTGCATTTTTCTCATCAGTGTCTTCCTCTTCTTTCCAGGCATGATGTAACTGGCCAATCAGGTCATTGTATGTCTGTGCTGCTGCCCGTCCTTGTCTGCTGCCATTAAAAGCTTCTGAGTATTCAGCTCCCAGGCTTTTTGATTTCAGAAACTGTATTGGGATATTAGAAAAGCACTATTGAAGTATTTTGTTATTGAGAAGGACAAAATAAAGAAGGGGGTGTCATAATGATGACATACACAAATTAAACTCCAGCTCACTCATTATTAAAGGGAAGGATTGCTTATGTTTTTTTCGGCTTCTCAGTTCTGGGCTTGAGTTTTAGCATTTCTAACATTGCAGATACTGTCATTTAAAACTCCTTAATTACTTCTACTGGCAGATTTGAGAATGGGAGTGGGAAATGTCGAAGGGCCACTGTATTGTAGAGAATGCATGAGCAGAAAGATGAAAATTAGAATATGTGTACCACAATAGGCAAGATCAACCCTCCTGCACAACACAGTTGTTTCATGAGATACACTGTATGTGATCATAAGTGTTTAGTTATTTTTATTCATTTATTTTAAATTGCAATTGGAGTAAAATATTTTACAGAGGGAGGAACTGGTGATGTTGAGGGTTGCATTATTTGGTTTTGTTTTGAAAACACATATGCCATAATACTTACGTGCATTGCATTTGACTTTCAACAAGTTTATTGTATGCTTATAGAATCATGGAATAATATGCCAGTCTTAATTTGATTGAGTAAAATGTCTATAATAGCTTGTATAAACATTTGCTATAGATGAAATCATTATAGAAATGGTTGCCTGTATTTAGTTTTGCTGTGGCAAACAGTAAGAAGTCTAGAAGAATCCCATTTCTTTATTCCACCTTTTTGTTGTGATATTGTGATATACTCCAGTGTGTGTGAGAGGGGAAGTAATGGGTTGCACTCTACATGTTTGACAAAATCAGGGTGAAATATATATATATATATATATATATATATATATATATATATATATATATATATATTAGATAGATAGATAGATAGATATAGGTTGGTGGCTTTGTTTATGCTTCTGTTTGGCCAGTGTCCCCATGCAAACGTTGCAGAATGGTGTTTTACAGGACAACTCCACACACAGGTCAGGAATCCCTGCTGACTCAAATAGGGTGGTAAGTAAGTGACAAAGTGTGATTTTTTTTTCAAGGATGAATATATGCTACATTAATCTGGTAACAGCTTCAGTGAGAAAGGCTTTATCATGATATCAGATGAATGGTTATACTGGTGCTGGGAAACTTCTCAATACACCCTGGTGTTAATTTAACTACTATCACTTTGCATATATTTATACTTGTTTAGCAGTAAGTATTTTTAAATACCTCAGGCAGCAAGGTGGTGCAGAATATCACAGGAATGTTCAGTGCACAGGTCAGCAATGTCTACTGACTCAAATACAGTGACCAGTAAGCAAAAAAAAAGGTGATTTCTTTTTATGCCAAATGTTGAATATGTGTCATACTAATATTTATGTTAATAAGTTGACCATATAGAGAGCATATATATATATATATATATATATATATATATATATATATATATATATAGTAGTTCATGATTTCAATTACTTATTGTTTGCCTGCTACTGACCTGCAGATATATGTCTTTTATTAGCAATAAAATATGCATATATGCATATGTATTGTTCCTCTTGATGCACTAAGAAGCAGCCTTTCATATGCTGAATCAGAAATAATTCTTCAAGAAAATGAGGTACTCAGTACCATAGTTAATTTCAAGAAATATTATGAATATATGCCACATATATTAATAACCTGAACAAGGAAGTGTTTATATAGTACTCCATGATATCATGGTATCAAATTAAAGTATACACAATGTTAGAAAAACTCTGCACTGGTAGTGTCTAACTAGCACTGTTTTGTAGACATTTGCATGTATTCACCCAATAAATATGCAAACAAATCATAATTATGCAAATATCACAATAACAGAGTGACATCTCCAAAACTGCTTTGCAGCATATTAAAGATCACAACTGCATAAACAAAAGTCACACTGATAGTTGGGGGTCTGTCTACTATGATTACAGTAATATTAATAGCTGTTTGTATAAAAATAATAATTATATTTGCATATTATTTAATAATGTGTTCAATATAAAATTATTATTATGGCCGACATATTAATATTACCATTGTGAGGATGAGTGTGTGCTGAACAACTTTCGTATGTGTGTTTAAGTGCGTGAGGAGGAGATACTGCAGTGTATTTAAGAATAACAAGTTAGTTATAATTTGTCACTGTCCATCAGTCACAACTCATCACTGTACACAATAACTAGCCTTCTTTGTTGGCCTGGGCAGGATGTGTCTAAAAGCAATTGATCATAGCACAGTGGTGCAATGAATAGCATTGTCATGTGTCAGTGCTTAGTTCTCTTGTGGAGTTCTTGGCTGTGGTTCCTTCTCTCTAGAGTATGCATGTTCTCCCTGTCTCTGTATGGGTTTAGGCCAGGTGCTATGATTTCTACAAGCACACCAAAAATATGCCATTTAGGTAAGCATGTTATGTATGTGTATGTAGGAGGTGTGTGCTTAACTATCTTGTGGTAGATCTGGCTTGTCAAGGACAATGTCAGCATGTGTGTGATATGTAAAAAATATCACTGATTTTATTTGTGGATGCATACCCTACTGAGGCAAGAGGCTTCTTGTAAGCAGTAGAAAAAGTTAAAAGTAATTATCTTTGAAAATAAACAGAAGATGTATCACAGAGCATGTAGACACTCAGACATTTTAGGCAACCTTCACACCTGAAATTCCATAAGTATCTCTCTAAATACGCCATACGTCTGAGTTTCTCTCACTTCATATTGCTATTCCTGTTGTATTTTACTAACTTACCTTTAATTTCTCTATAAACTGGCTAAACTTTCTCTAAATATTAAATCATTGTCATATAACTTGCATCTATTCTTAACAAATGTTTTCATATTATGTCTAAATTGGTATAATTACTTAAACTGTAGTTGCTTTTTTGTATTATTTTAAAGACTAAAATTATTATTCTTAAAATGTTTTGTAATACTTTGAAGCTTTTTTATCCAGGCCTCCACTAAAAATGCCACATAGCCTGTCGGACTTTCCTGGTAATCATATGTCAATAAATAAATAAAGGGATTTTTGACACAGGCCTAGTCTTCTTCTTCAGCATCAGCTCTTGACTTAACTTAATCTTAAACCAGCCCTTTTCTGAGACATGCACAGCAGGGTGCTATAGCTTAGATGACAGCTGAGGCCAGTATGGTCATTATTATTTCTTTGTCTTCTCTCACAGTCATGCATTAGGGGTTTGTAGAAGGCAACTCAGTTTATCTAAACGCAGTGTACTGTTCAGGAAAAAAAAGCTGGAATACACTATTTTGTCATGTTCCACACATTTAAACATCAGCCACATACAGGTGCTATTGCTTGTGATAGAAGTAAAGAGAAATGCTGTATCTATATGCATCTGTTATCACCAAACTAAAATATGCTACTTTGGCCATTTGTTTGTCTGCTGTTGTTCCAGTCTGAAATCAAGGGGATTCACAGGCACTGCTAGCCTTTTAAGGGATGGGAGAATGAGGAGACGTTGTGCATTTGTATGAGAGGAATAACTTGAAATATCTGTGGCCATTTATTTTTTCATTTTCATCCCAATCCAACATCACAGGGGTACTCAGAGGATGGCTATCCTTTTTTTTTTGTGGAGAGCATGGATGTAAACACTACTCCCAGATGTGATTTCTGTATAACTTTATTGGGAAATGTGATTTTCGACAGTTTATTGGACACAAATGACTTCTTTGGAAATAATTAGACATCATTCTTTTCTTTTTTTGTCACAGTGCTGGTTCAGGTCAACATGGGATCAAAAGTTTGGAAAAAAATGCTAAAATGTACCTCAGAGCATCTGGAATCCCATGACATTGGGGAGTTCTGGTGGCCCATACATCCTTGGCTTCATTCTGTTATGTCACTGCAATCTTGGACAATTAGGATGTTCTGAAATAGTGGAGGAAAAAAGCTGAATAGTAAGAAAAATGTGAAAAACAAGAAATAAATGATCCAAATGGCAAAGAAAAGATCATGATTGGAAAAAAAAAAGAATTATCACCATGGGCCAAAGTATTACTTAGTATAATGGTTTCCTTTAATGTCTTATAACCTGTATGAAATTTATTTATTTTTGTTCAATGTTAGTTTAATATGTGCATTTCCAAATTTACAGAACATGCAAAGAAAATGAGTGATGAGTGTACCAAGGAGTGGGGCTGTGTAGTACTGAATGACTGCTGATATTCATGTTTGGTTACCAGTGGCCCTTTCATTCATATCTGTTCTAGATCCACTTCTGTTTTGTGACCATTGGGTGGCACTTTCGTCACAGCCAGGTGAATGATTGTATTTCCAGGCCATTTAAGTCTAACTTACTCAAGATAGCTGGTTAAAAAAAAATAAATATATATATATATATATATATATATATATATATATATATATATATATAAAAATATCAAGTATAGTAAGATTGCAAATTTGTTGTTGCATAATATTAACAGGTGTTCACCATGCATATAATAATGAATCTTTAATCAAAACCAACAGGTCGACAACCTAAAACAACAAATAAAAAAAGAAAAAATTCACCGAGACAATGTAGCCGATGACGGTTTAATGCTCAATAATCCACAATACCAATGTTAACATCCACAAGAAGAGTACAAACAACTAAGCGCTTTCGTCAAGGTTAACAAACCAAAGGCATCATCAGAGTTGTTCATTTACAATACATTCTCCTCTTTTGAACTGTTCAACAACAATTAATACCAATTAATCAATTAAAAATTAAAAATAATTTTCATTTTCTTCACATTGACAAAACAGGAAAACATTTTTTTGGAAGAAACATCAACCAATTAAATGAATACACATTGACTTGAAATAATCCATGATTTTCTACATTCACTTAAAAAATATATGTAACATTCCGAATTATTTCCAAAAAACACAATAAAATAATGAGTATTCTTCTTTACCCATTCATAAGTATGAATTCATGAATAATCATCACCCTATTTTATTATGTTTTATTTTTAAAAATGGTTTAATGGAAATAAATTCATTCAACCCTGGAAGACAAGTGGCATTAGTACGTATTTGCCACATACACTCACATGCTTCTAAGATAGATCCCCAATCATCCCCCCATCCGTTATCAGATACTTTGTCAATACTAAAAAATAAAAATTTATTAAAATTAAAACATTGCTTAGAATGTGAATACAAGGCATTACGAAGGTCCTTATTTTTGATTGCTCTTATATGTTCACTAATCCTGTCCCTAAGTCGACGAGAAGTCTTCCCTATGTAAAATCCTGGACAAGAAAGACATGTCGCCACATAGACCACCTGCCTGGTATTACAATTACATTTGCCAGGACAATTCACTGATGCTCCAAAACCACTAATACCAACATAAGGTCCATTGTTTATGTGCCTACAATACCTACAATTCCCACATTTAGACATAAATGAGATATTGATATTATTATCATAATGTCTTTCGATTATATTTTTAATATTGTTTCCCCTACTATGAATTATTTGGGGTTTTGCTCCTACAACTGCAGTGATGTTTCCTTCAAAGAATATGTCACAACCCCTGTTAATGATGTTAATTATCTCTGATGTTCTTTCACTAAATTGTAAAACAATACCTGTTGTGTGGGAATTATTCTTTTTTTCTATCTGAAAATTATTCTCTGATGACAAAATTGGTATAAAACTAGACCTTCTTTTCTTTTCTACTTCCTTCTTCAACTTTATTAATAATTTAAGAGGATACCCTCTTTCCAAAAACATAACTATTAGATTATACATTTCTTCCTTGAACCTAGTTTCCTCACTCATCAACCTGGACACTCTCACCATCTGCCTCTTCACAACACTACATTTTTGAAACAAGGGATGGTGACTGGTGAAATACAATAAACTGTATGAATATGATTCCTTCCTGTAGATGATACTTTCCAGGATACCATTTTCCACACTGAATTTTATATCTAAATAATTAATGGCTTTATTATCACACTTAAAAGTGAACTTCAAAAAATCAGTTGTCCCATTCCAGTAGTCTATGAATTCATTCACCTGATCCAATTCTCCCTTCCAAAGAATTAAAATATCGTCCAAAAATCTGTTATAACAAACTATATTGGGTGTAAATTTTGAAGTTAGTACAAACGTGTTCTCCCAGTCAAACAATACAAGGTTTGCAAAAATGGGGGCACATTTGGCCCCCATTGCTACTTCCGAAACTTGATGGAACAATTCCCCTTCAAACATCATAAAATTATTCTTGAGAACTATCTCCATAAATTCAACCATTGTCTCCATTTCCCCTTCATCCATATCAGACAAATTTCGAATACTATTCTTGAACATTTCAATTCCTGTTGTATGAGGAATAACTGAGAACAAATTTATAACATCTATAGTCAACAAACTAATAGAATTGTTAAATAGATTAGGAAATTTGGATAAACGCTGGAGACAATGCCATGAATCATGAATAATATGTGGTACTCCTTTGACTAGTTTACCTACCTTCCTATCTACCCACGCCACTAGCAGCTCAGTTTTAGAGCCTCTTGCCACTACTATGGGTCTAAAGGGAGGATTAACAACAGATTTATTGGTTTTTGGTGTTCCAAAAATGTTTGGAATAATAGGAAAGGGGGCTGTCAAAAATTCCTTTTCTTTTATACTTATTCTCCCTTCCAATACTTCGTTTTCCAAAATAACATCTAGCCACGTATAAGCCATATTAATCTCATTTCTAGATACTCTTTGATAAGTACTTTCATCATTTAAAACTTTTTCCATCTGTGTATTATAATCAATATAATGCATTATCACCACCCCTCCCCCTTTGTCTGGAGTCATAATACGAAACTGTCTATCCCCTGCCAAACTACTTAAAATTTATTTTTCTTGACCAGTGAGATTTGAACAAACTACATGTTTCTGTTTGACCAAATTTCTAATTTCTTTTTCACAGTATATTTCAAACAGTTGGACTTCAGGATTAGGGGGGGAATAAATACACTTGAACGTACACATTCTTGCCTTTTGTGAATGTCGTCTCTTCCTTGAAAATACAATTTAAGGTTTAACTGTCTCGAAAATAACTTTAAATTCAAAAGTGTTTTTGCCAAATTAAATTTATATGTTGGAACAAAGGACATACCTTTTTTGAGAAGTTACATAATACAACTTGGTGCTATCATTGCCAATACATGCCACACATAAAGCTAGTGTGCCAGTGTGACAGCAAGACAAGTGTAATGCAAAGCACAGGGGCAAGGGACTGCTGTTGAACAGACATGACATGGCATGCCATAAATCATATCCATCTCATTGTGTTATTTGTGAAATATGGGCAAAATGTTGTTTGTGAGTTGCTGTCAGTCTCACACATATATACAATGGAAATCTTGCATCAGTTGCAGCACCTTAACTGCAAAATGCATAACTGTTGCTACAGTGCCAAAGCACATTGGCCATTATAACAATATGCTGTGCTGCATGACTAGCAGTACACAGACATACACACATATGTAATTTGTACTACACCTTCCCACATGAAGCAATGTATGCATCAAGTACATAAACTCATGGACGTCAGCATGATGACTGCATGTCTAATGTGGTAATGTGTGTCATGCACCAGGTGCAACATAATGCAAAATATCACACAACAGCTGCAGTGTATGTTTGGTCGTGTATCACATAAGCATGGCAGCAATATGTTATGCATGTACAAGTGTGCCTATTACCTATATGGTAAACAACATTGTGCCAGCAGTACTTACGTGGAAAACACAGACAATACTTACAGTCCAGTGGGCCCGTCTTAATGGGGATGAACATCGCAAATGATCTCCTGGGCTATTTCCCTGAATGAGTCCTGCATAGTCCCCACCACATTCTCAAAGAAATTTTCCGTCAGATCCCACATCTGTGTCCAAAAGATATCAGTTATCACTTCCCAGATCTGGTCTCGGAAATCATCTGCTGGTGGTGATGGTGGGTGTCATCTTCTCTGGTATGCAGCAGAGATGATGGCATGTAAATGTCTAGGTTCTTTCTCGTCATCATTATCATCATTATCATCTCCATCACAGACACCATCATCATTCAAGGACTCAGGCAATGGTCTGGCATGTGCTTGTCTCTGGTGCCTGATGGATGAGGGGCCATAGTCCCATGCTGTGAAGGTGAATCACATAACAAGAAAGAAAGTACATAATATGCATACCTGCAACTATATGAGTACATAACATACCTACCATGACACAACACATAAACAAAAACAAATCAGTATGACACACTATAATAAGAAGTGCCACAGTCATGTCTACCACCATACACCACCATATATGATGTAGGTCATAAATCCAAACTATAACAATGGAAACCACATAGTATGTCAGACCACACATTCCTGTGCAAAATGTGGCTGTCAAGAAAAACTCTTATGCACATAACAATCTTGCAGACATTAACTTCTATACTACTAACATCATTTCTGCATATGAGAAGAAAGTTATATCAACATGCATTACAGATGTCATTAAAACCACGTTATCAGATGATATGGCCTAAAAGGATTATGTATAAGGAGTATAATCAAAACAGGTGCAGCTAGTAGGTGGCATGTATATAACATAGTCCCTATATTCTAATATCTATAGTTATGGATTATTTCTATAGAGGCCCATGTCAGGGCCACTATATTCATCACAGAATGTCAGCAGGTTACTCCATGACATGATATGGCATGCATAACACAGCTCATAAGTGGAAATCCTGCCATTACCTGAACAATTGTTTACCAGCCATCATTATACATGACAAACGTGTGTACAGCCAGTACATATAGATATCATGACATATGAAGACAAACATGTCATGACACTGTCATATGCAATGATGACATATATCTACATTGAAAAACTAGCAACATAACACAACTGCTGTGACCTGTACTGGGTAATAATTGATATATATCTCACTGTATTGGCAAGCAGACTATCTCATAGAATCTCTCTATTTCTTTGTTTCCTATATTGTATGTGCACCTTACACATTTATGTCACTGTGTGAATATGTGAATAATACAAAACTGTAACTCATGTCTCTGTGCTAGTAATCAGTCATGTTAACAACCACCAATTAGCATCTTTGTACAATGAAAATATAGTCAGATGACAATTCAGTGGAAAATATAAAAGTTATATGCAAATGAGATGAGAAATGTAACATGATTATTGTCTGACAACATCAAATCTTTGGAATGAAACACAACAGCCTAGAAATAATGAACAATCATAAACACAGTGACAGCATGTGACATATAAATCCATAAGTTATGTCTATGAAACAATACTATCTGTCTACTTATGCAAAAATGACCTACATACATTTTTAGCAAACACTGTGTATGTCATTGCAAAATGCAAACGGTGTAATACTGATTGTTGTTTATGTAACAGGCAGATACAAATGAAGAACAAAAATGGCTGTGTGCCCAACTATCCCTAAACACAGGATACAAGTATGTTGTAACCAAAACATCAGTAGACTTGTAGACAAAAGCACTACCCACATTGAACTAAAGTGCATGTCAGAATAATGTGCTAACAGTTCAAACACAGAGATCAAAGACACATATTCAGTATGTGAAGAAGAAGACTACGCACAGCAAATCAGTCACTAAGCACCACAGCCACACATATAAATGTACCAACACCCATACAAACAGCCAAAGCACTATTAACTCAGATGCAAAACATTATAATGAAAAACACTGTGACAGTTACACATAACCGACTGTCATCTAGGTTGTGATGGAAAATTTACAACATGTAGTAACTACAGAGGGATTAAATTGATCAGTCACAGCATGAAGTTATGGGAAAGAGTAGTGGAAGCTAGGTTAAAAAGGGACGTGATGATTAGTGATCGTCTGTCACAAATCACTCCTGACACTCTTCTCCACCCACTCCATCCTGCCTGTACTCTCTTCTATACCTCTCTTCCGCACTCACCATTAATCTGAACTGTTGATCCCAAGTACTTAAACTCATTCACCTTTGCCACCTTGACTCCCTACATCCTCACCATTCCTCTATCCTCCCTCTCATTCACACACATATATTCTGTCTTAGTCCTGCTGACCTTCATTCCTCTTCTCTCTAGAGCATATCTCCACCTCTCCAGGGTCTCCTTCACCTGTTCCCTACTCTCACTACAGATCACAATGTCATCTGCAAACATCATAGTTCATGGAGACTCCTGTCTGATCTCATCTGTCAACCTGTCCATCACCATTGCAAATAAGAAAGGGCTCAGAGCTGATCCTTGATGTAATCCCACCTCCACCTTAAACGCATCCATCACTCCCACAGCAGACCTCACCGCTGTCACACTACCCTCGTACATATCCTGTACCACTCTTACATACTTCTCTGACACTCCCGACTTCCTCATACAATACCACAACTCCTCTCTAGGCACCCTGTCATATGCTTTCTCTAAATCCACAAAGACACAATGCAACTCCTTCTGACCTTCTCTGTACTTCTCCATCAACACTCTCAGAGCAAACATCACATCTGTAGTGCTCTTTCCTTGCATGAAACCATACTGCTGATCACTAATCATCACCTCCCTTCTTAACCTAGCTTCCACTACTCTTTCCCATAACTTCATGCTGTGGCTGATCAGTTTAATCCCTCTGTAGTTACTACAGCTCTGCACATCACCCTTATTCTTAAAAATCGGTACCAAAACACTTTTTCTCCATTCCTCAGGCATCCTCTCACTTTCCAAGATTTCATTAAACAATCTAGTTAAACACTCCACTGCCATTTCACCTAAACACCTCCATGCTTCCACAGGTATGTCATCTGGACCAACGGCCTTTCTGTTCTTCATCCTCTTCATAGCTATCCTTACTTCCTCCTTGCTAATCCACTGCACTTCATGATTCACTATCCGCACATCATCCAACCTTCTCTCCCTCTCATTGTCTTAGGTTCATAGGTTCATACTAGGCTATCTGCCCTATGGCATTTATAAGCCTAGCCAGAGTGTGTATGGTTTTCGCTACCCATATTAAATTAATTTTGCTATGCCCTTTTTCAAGGTTAGTATACTGTGCCTCTGTCTAACAGTGACACAGAAGTGATACCCGGGGTAAACCTATGATCTCCCATCCACTCATCAAGATTCCTCTTGAAGAGAGTCAATGAGGGACTCTGCCTAACCTGGACTGGGATTTTATTCCAGAGTGAAGGGAGCCGTTGGGTTATGAATCTGTCCCTCCAGCATGTCCTATTTATTTCAGTGCTTAGGTTCAAGTCCCTCGAGCGCATAGCTCGATGGGATTTGGATTTTCTGAGGTGCAGCATGTCCATTAATTCCGGGTTGGACATGGCTTTATACGTCAGGCACAGATCGCCTCTGAGCAAGCGGTATGCCACTGAGTAGAGCTGGAGTTTCTTTAACCGGGCAGCATACAGCATCTGTTTGAGCCCCTTGATCCTCTTGGTGAGGTACTTTTGGGGTCTTTCCAGTTGCTGCAGGTGTCTGGTAAGGTACATCCCAAAAGGGGCATTGTACTCAATTATGGGCCTGATGAGGGATGAGTAAAGAGGCACGATGACCTCCCTGATCTAGATGTGAATCCCTTCATGATTAGGTGGGCTATATAAAATGTTTTTCTAACCACTTTGGCCACGTGGTTGTCAAATGAGAGATTGCTATCAACTTGGGTCCCCAGGTCCCTAATTACTTCTTCTGTACTTAATGGATTACCACCTATGTGGTAATTTGTGGGCACTTTGTTTTTGCCAAAGGGGATGACTATACACTTTTTGGCATTTAGCTTGAGGCCATGGCTCTGGCACCAGTTGTCTGTTTCTATGAGGCCCTTTTGGAGGATGCTTGTGTCGGCTGGAGAGTCTATTATGGCGCCCAGTTTGCAGTCATCTGCGAACTTGGTCAGCCACAGTCCTTCCATGTTGGCCTGTACCTCCGAGAAATATATACCGAACAAGAGAGAGGTCCCAGGACTGAGCCTTGTGGGATGCCACTTGTAACTGGTTTGGAGTCTGACATGGCTCTAGCAATTCTAACCATGTGAGTTCTGTCCTTGAGCCAGTTTGCAACCCATCTAGGGACATAGGGGTTTATATTTAAGCTGGTGAGCTTATCTATAATGCCCGAGTGGGGTATTGTATCAAAGGCTTTTGTGAGGTCCAGGTAGGCTGTGTGGACCACCTTCCCCTTGTCAATGGCCTTGGTGACTGTTTCAAAGAAATCGACCAGGTTCAAGAGGCAGGATCTGCCCTTAACAAAGCCGAACTGGGTAGGATCCAGTGTCTGCAGGTCCCCAATATCTTTATTTATAAGGTCTATGATGATCCTTTCCATAGCTTTGCAGACCAAGCTAGTGAGACTTATGGGGCGATAGTTTCCAGGATCCGTTGAGGCACCACCTTTGTGGAGAGGGACCACTGTTGCTGTACACCACTCTTTGGGTACATATCCTGTAGTAAGGCTGAGATTGAACAGTAGTTTTAGGTTTGGGTTTAGCTCTTCTTGGAGTTCATGTAGGACGCAGCCCGGGACACTGTCTGGTCCCATTGATGCTGTGTTTCTTGTTTTGGAGAGGGCAGCTCTTACCTGAGCATCTGAGATGTCAGGGGGGCAGCACTCTGCTGGGATAGATATTAGCCCTTTTGGTGGGGGGGGAGAAGTTTGCGCTGAACCTGTCAGCTAGGATGTTGGCAATGTCTGTGGGTTCGGTGTATTTTTTGTCATTTTGGACTAATTCTGAGCATATCTGGGAATTCCCACCCAGGTTCCTAACATAACTAAAGAAAGCCTTGTGATTATCCTTAGTGTCCTGTGCAATTTTTCTCTCGAAGCTGGCCTTAGACGATTTTATGAGTGTCCGTAGTTTTTTGCTAATACTGATCAGAGATGCCTTCCCTTTTTGGGATTTTGCTCTATCATGTAGTAGCTTCCTCCTTCTATTGTATAGTTTGTTTATGGCTGGGGTCCACCAGACAGGACATCTGCCTTTGGAAGATTGGGTCTTGGTTTTATTTGGGATTGCATGATCCATGCATTCCTGAAGATGTTCATAGAATGCGTTTATTGCGGTCTGGGCCATATTATCCACAGGCTCGGGGGCTTTGAAGGATTCCACCTTGGTTTTGAGGAGTGTGAAATTTGCTTTAGAGAAGTTTTTCACTGTGGTTTTCTGGGCATGGGGTGGGGTCGGGATGTGAACATCCAGTGAGATTAGTTTATGGTCTGATCTTACCAGTGAGGGATACACTTCTGGTCTGGAGCATAGAGTCCCCATGTTGGTGATGATCAGGTCCAGTATGTTTTCCCCTCTTGTGGGAGTGGTAACAAGTTGTTCCATAGCATTTGAGTTTATAAATTCTAGGAAGCTTTGGGCTAGGGTGTTGGAGCTAGAGTAATGCTCCCAGTCTATGGTTGGGTAGTTGAAGTCACCCAATATAATGGTGTTTGGAGAGACCTTCATATTTTCCAGTGTTCTCAGGAAGGCCAAGTGGGGTTCCTGGGTTTGGGAGGGTGGTCTGTAGCAGGCTATAAACTAGAAGGCAGTTTTACCCACTGTTAGTTGCACATGGATAGCCTCTGATGCTTCGTGTTGTGCCACCAACCTGGAGGTGTGGGTATCTTTGACGAATATTGATACTCCCCCTCCTTTTGTGGTTTGGTCCAAGTTTTGGGGCCGAAAAGCATGGTATGAGGTATAACCTGGTAGTGCTGGGGTGCTCTCGAGAGCCTTGAACCAGGTTTCTGTTACTGCACAGATATCGATGTTCTCCATGCTAAGGAGAGTTTTGAGTGCGTGCATCTTGAGGTTTAGACTTCTGACGTTGAGTAGCATTACTCTTAGTTTCTTATCCCTTGTGATACCTATGGAGGTGGGTTTGTCTTTTGAGCCTTCCCTAAAAAAGGCACTATGGGGGTAGCAAGAGCCTTTGCCAATATCCGAAAGCCCAGGGGTGACAGGTGCAAGCTGTCCCTAGCGAAGCATCGTGGCTTGTCGAGCATGTCATCCCAGGCTGACAGGCATTGGATTCCCTTTGAATGACACCAATACTTAAGCCAATTGTTGAAATTGATAATCTTGTCTTCATACTGTGGCATCATTCTTGGTGAGGGTAAGATGCTACTCAAGGTCAGGGTCATACCGGCCTGGGCTACATGCTCAGAGAGCTCCTCTATGTCTCTTTTCATGTAGTCCAGGGAGGTACGTCTCAGGTCATTCACACCAGCATGGACAATGACTGAGTCATATTTGTACTTGCCTTGAAGTGACCTGAGTGCTTGTGTTATGTGGCGGATCCTAGCGCCCGACAGGCAGCTCACCATGACCTTCACCTTGTTCAGCCTGGTGAGTGGGACATCAGTGTGCCTGATGATAGAGTCACCTATTACAAGTGTATCAGGTGTGTTGTTTAGCCTTAAGGGCTCTGACTATTCGGCACACTGGCTTTGTGAGCTATGTGTTGCACGTGTTTTGTTTTGGGATAGCGGTTGCTTGGGTGTCTGCTTTGGAGGTCTCTGCTGCTTAGGCAGATTTTTATTTAGAGCCTCCAAGTATGTTTTTGTGTGTTTATGTGTTTGGTTTGCTGTCGTGGTAGGTCTATGTGAGACTGGAATTGTAGTGAGTGTGGTTTCCTTCACCTCCTGACTGGTTACGCCAGTACTGAGTTGAGAGAGCTTAGCCTCCAGTTTGGCTATATGGTTGCATCTCTCACATGTGTTGGAATTTGTTGGGAGGAGGAGAGGGTTGTCTGTGTACATGAGGCAGTTGTAACATTGCCTCAAGATTCCCAGATTCACCAGCTGGACTGGAGAGGAGATTGACAACTGACCTTTGGACATGCTAGAATAGTATTGGGAATTTCTTTATAATTGAAAAAAATGGCCAGTGGGGAGAAAGGTACTCCAGGGGGAGTTTGTGAGGGTGTAGTGCTTTTAATTTTTTAGTGCTGACTTATATAATTGCTTTAGTGAGCAAGTGCCAGGTAACTTAAATGCAAAAATGACAAACAGTAACTTTCTTTCAAGTGAAACAAGGAAATAAGTACAGTAAGCAATGCAGATATCACTAGGGATCCACAGAAGCACTGAAAAGCCGCGTTTTAGGTGGAATTAGCTTTTCAGGGAAATAACAAGCATACAAACAAAGCCAGATTCAGCAGGCCTGGATCTAGTCTATGCTACAGCAAACAAGGTGTACCAATTACAGTAAGAAATAGTTCAAATATGCAGGCACTATAAGCCTTTAACCAGAAATTCCCAGCTCAGAAGGGCAGAGTCCAGCCTCTTCTCCCACAAGAGTGTAGACCATGAACCTTCTTAATGTAAAATAACTGGCCTGAAGCCCTGGTGCTTAAACCAGAACTAATACACTTTTAGAATAACAGACACTGAGCCCTCAATCAGCAGTTCCCAACTTAGAAGGATGTAAGCTACCTGTCCTGCCACTACAGTGCAGCCCACAAACCTTCCTAATGTAAAACAACTGGTCTAAAGCCCAAGTGCTTAAACTAAAAGGCTTAGAATAAGTTACACCAAGCAGTAATAAATACAACTGAGTACTTTTAAGATGACGCAAAAGCAAAATAAAGTAGGAAAAAACACAAATACAGTAAAAGCAGATAATTTTTTTTTTTTTTTTTTTTGTGGAAAGAGAGAAAGGAGTAGCCGAAACTAAGCTGATTGGCCTTCTCAAATGTTCTCCCTGTACTGGGTAGAATGAGGTAATGACACTAGACTGGGAGGAGGGTCCCAGATCAAATTTACACTAGGGGCGGGCAACTGCAAATCCACCAACTACAAAAACACTATACCAGCAGGGAGGGAGGGTGGGAAACAAACTGCAGAAATGTTTCACAGCTGAAAAGCAGCAGTGAGCCTTTAAATGAAAGTTTTAAACAGCTAAAGGAGCCTCAAAGTACTCTTTCCATCTGCTCAACACACTCTCCTTGCTTGTGAGTACATTTCCCTCATTATCCTTTATCACCCTTACCTGCTGCACATCTTTACTAGCTCGGTCCCTCTGTCTAGCCAATTTGTACAGGTCCTTTTCTCCATCCTTAGTGTCCAACCCTTACAGTAATAGTAGTAACATATGTGTCCTGATTGTCACTGATTATGTCTGAATTATTCCCCAAATAAATGAGATATATGTTCCATCTGTATGAAACTATCCTACTATGTTCAAAGTTTACATGTAAAATTGTGGCAAAGTAGCTGCTGTTGGCAGAAAAATTATGGATGATGGATATATTGTAGAAACTCGACAAATAAACTCTATATTTGTAAGTATGTACAAAATACCTGTAAACATCAACAAGCAGGTATTTATACAAGCATTTTCAAAATGTTTACACAGATCAAGATTCAATGAAAGATATCCCCGAAGTGGATTTAAGCCCACAGTTATCTATGAGATATACACACTGACCACCGCAACCAAAACCTCTGCAAGGACGACAGGTACTCAGGCTCAAAAACCAAAATATGTATCAATACACATTGACCTCTTGCTTATCATGCTTAGCTAATACATAGCACAATACCTTCCTTCATAACTACTATTGCATATGTATATTCGTATTCTTGCAGATAAAGGAGGAATACACAACCATCCGACACCTAAACACTCTTGCTCATAACAACTGCCAGATAGTACCAAGTTTTACAATGTTCAACATACAGTAGACACTCAGACCTGCAGTGGTCTTACATTAATGTGTTCAACAAACAGGTATTTAACAGTGATGTGCATCTTGTAAAGCGGAGTTGCTTAAGAGATGACTGCATGACTCAGTATTCACAGGTACTGAAGTAGACTATGCAATAGTTTTGGAGTATTATGGATAATGAAGAAATGAGTAATCATCAGTGACCTAGGTGCTATAGGCATCATTGACTCATGACCATACTGGATCTGTAAAATGATGTACTTTCTAAGTTGGAAAACAAACAAGTCTAATGTCTTACTATGCATGTGATAAACAATATTAAATAAATAACCACCATCGGAATAAAACCCAAAATTGCAAGGAGTACACTCATCTTGATTATCCAGATAAACTAATTGGTAGAACAGCTAAGTAATGACTACATAAGGCATTTGTTTGACATATGAGTCACAGTTATATCTCTGATTTCCTTAGGAATGTACAGGAACTCTTAGGATTATGACATTTTTGTAGACATCCACTGGCTGCCTCCACATCTCTGTAACCCTTCAGCAAAGATCCTCCGCATCCCTCTGATGCAGTTTATCATAGTGGTGGTGAACCTGCACTCCTGTCCACTAGTTTCCTGTGTGACATAAGTGCTCCCTTGCAATCTAGCTTCAGATGTAGATCACTGAGAAGTTCTGTGGCCTGGCTCTCATACAGTGTTCCACTCCAGTGTAGACAGTCGGCATCTGGGTGGTCTATTCCTTGGTGCAATTGAGCACCTGGACACATCATAGCCTGCTCGAAGTAGTCATGTCAAAGAGAATGTTTAGATAGCAAACTTCAAAAAAATTGCTTAATGAAGTCCCATTCTGTTTGAAGGTAACAATGGTCTTATCTGTAACTGTATCAAAAAGTGGAGCTTATGGGATGGTATCAGGTCATTTTAACAGGCAAGTGTTACTTTTATTTCTTTATTTATTTATTGAAATTTGATTACTGGGAAAGTCCAACTGGATAGGAGCCCATTCTCCGAGGAGGCCTTGAGAGAAAAGCTCCACAGTATTACAAAACATTTTAAGAATAATAATTTTACAGTCTTTAAAAATAATACAAAACCAACTACAGTTTAAATAATTATACCAAATTCGACATAATATGAAAACATTGGTTAATTATATGACAATGATTTAATAGTTAGAAAAATTTTAGCCAGTTTTTTAGAGAAATTAAAGCTAAGTGAATATAATACAAATGGGAATTACAATATGATGTAAGTGAAAAGCAGGCTTATGGTATATTTAGACATAAAGCCAGGGAGCTGCTTAAAGATACCTTTTGGGAATTTGCATGGCTCACCTTCCTGTTAGGCTGAGGTATTGGTTAATGCAACAACTTTTGAGAACTTAAGCGGAAGTGCATAAATGGGATTCCAGAACGCTAAATGTTAATGAATCTCATTAATTACATATGTTGCAAATGGAACTTAAAAAGTTGGTGCATATAGCTTGTCTTACTTTCAGTTATACCTGATTCATAGGTAGCTGCAAAGGTAATGTTGCACCTGCTAGCATTGCTGTGGTGGGGTATGTTTCTCTCCTTATTGACCTATGTTGTTACTACTCCTTAGAAATGTCTGTGTATATGCTTAAATTGATGCTTTTAGGAAAAATTGTCTGCAAGACAAAAATGTATGTGACTAACTAGAAGATTGACCTGTATGCATACAGGTGTGTACATCTGCATCACTAACAAGTAGTGATTCCATATATGCACTTGTACAAAAAAATGTAAAGAGCACAAGTGAACAGTACATAAGGATGTACTATCAAAATATCTATATACATATATATATATATATATATATATATATATATATATATATATATATATATATATATATTACTGGTGAATCTATACAGTCTGGGATATACTTACAGATACCAAAGTAGTCAGATAGCATCCCTAAATTGCTATGTAGCATGTAGTTACAGTTATGTTACAGACATTTATTCACTTAATGCTTAGCAAAACATGGCAGCATTCAATAAAGCCTACACTGTCATTTTTTACCATGTGCAAATTGTGCCTCCGCAAATATATTTACATTCAGTAAACTCCATGTAGAGGTGCGGACTCACTTCCATGGCATGCTAATTACAACATAAGTACCTAAATTGTATGCTAATGAAGCAAATCAACACAGTGGTGTGATTCAACAAGCTGCAAAGCAACCTTGTAGACTTTGTGCTCGTGTTGGCCATGTATTCAGAAAGTTTTTGAATACAGCCATGGAAAGGAGTCTACATGGAAACAAGAGCAAGTAAAAGTCCTAAGATTTGTACAGAACTGACCATAACATATAACACCACACACATTATGACATTATTAGACATGGTGGATACTAGAAAATTAGATTAGCAATAGCAACAATTCATTTTTAAGTGCCATGACATAAATGCAGCTTTGTTCCCCCACCCCCAAATGAAGACTATACTTATGACTAATGTAGACAGGTAAAAGTGTAAACCTCACGAAACAGACTAATCATGTCATGTAAGCATATGCAGTCTGTAGCTGAAAATATATAGTCAACTTTTATCAAAAACTATATTCCTCTGTGCAGATATATAGCAAAGTAATACCCTCCATTGTGTTTACAGCGCTGGGCTCCCCTGCAGTTTCCCTGCCTACATGGTTACTAACTGTGTAGATTCAGGGCTGTCAGCACAGTGAAAATGCAAATGAGGTCAAAACGCATTAGAATTGTTGAATCACAAAAATAGTAACCGTGTAGGAATGTTCACTTCATGTAGGCACTTCCACAGTGTTTTTCAATGGATGTCAACAGTGAATAATGACATCAGGAGGGTGTGTCAGGTTACACTTAAAGAGGTGTACATGTAGGTCTGTGAAGGGTGAAAGTGCATGTAAGCAGACCACAATTCACACATTCTGTCTCATCCTCTGAATTATGTTTTAAAATGTGTCGTCTCTGTCTGCTTTAAGTAATTTTTAAAAATGTTGCCATTGTTGATGTGATGCTGCACTTAGTGCACCCACAGGAAATGGAGGAATGAATGGCAGGTTTTACTGTGTTTGTCATGTAACTATTCCTGTGGCAGCACATGTATACATAGGGGTAGAGTATAGATGGTCCTGGTTACGAGTACCGGGTATGCAACCTTTCCTTTCCTTTTTATGCTCCATGTTTGCATAATATCATGAGAATGGAGAAAAGTAATACCAATTTTGCCTGTGCTTACCTTCTTTGTACAAAGGTGTGCAGAGGTGCGCGAAGGTGGACATAGCGCACTAATCAGCAAGCAGCAGGTGTGTTTAGAGTTACAGACAGTAACTGTCAGATGTTAGCAATGAGGCTCGTGTTTGCACACTGCTTACCTATGCGCAAACAGGTATATCTCACATGCGTGTACACTTAGTTAACCATCGCGCAAATCTGCTGTTCACTATGCTATGAAAATGTATATATGATGCTTTATATTGATATTTATTGTCCATTCCCTTAGTATGACATAAAACTACATGTGGAAATATTGTATGCTAAGGGCCCAATATATTTATATGTCATATATTTACAATACATATATGTGATGGCCCCCCAACAGGTATTGCAACCCTGGGGTCTCAGTACTTTTTCCATAGATATAACAACCATGCTACAAAGTGTACTATATAATGTTGTGTGCTCCCTCATGGACAGGGACAGTTGGTGGTGCTCACAATCTTGCTCTGCTAAACCCAAACATCCAGCTATGTTCAATAAGGGTACTTGCGTTATTACACAGCTAGGCTTCTAAACAGCCTTGTGCTATTAGGCTAATAGCCTCATATGATGCAATGAAGTTATGTGATTACATTACTTAGAAGTGTACTGATGTCATGGCCATGTTTGTTCAGACATTTCAAAGCTAGACGTGACTGGCAAGACATTAAAATAAATAGAAATGACTGCTGTGTGAGAAATATGCAGAAATATTTCAGGGGCATGTCCTTTGACAGCACCTGTAGGAATTCCAAGATATTTTGTTAGCCAAAAAAGGGTAATTTGCCTGTTCATTTATGGGAATGGGGGCCAAGGTGAGTTACTGTTATGGCACTAACAAAGTTATTTTGCTCTTGTTACTCTTTATGTTTTGTATCCTGCCTGTTGTTAGTATTTTACATCTCTAATTTACCACTGGGTAATACTGACTGGCTGCCTTTTCTGTTGCACATGTGAACAATATTTTGTAGTTATATGATACATATGTGTATTATACATCTGTTTTCTTTTAGGCCATCTGCAATCATGACATTGATGCATGTGAATCAATGTCTAAGACCCTTCACAGATGCCAAAAACAATGTAATAATTGAAACTTTTTGGCAACATGGTGCCTTCCCCCTGCTAAGGGGAGGGCAATATATGTGCTATAGGCTCATACTATGGCAACAAATTGGTGCCAATGTCAATGACATAGGCAGCCACAGCTGAACCTATGAATAGGTGCACAACAGAGCTACTGATATGATCACTGCTGCAAGAGGGCAAGCAGCTGCAGTATGCCATGATCTGTTGGTTACAGGTGAAAGTCCTCCTAGAGAACCATCACTGACTACCAATGAGCTCTTCCTAGCAGATCTATGGAACACAGTCAGCTCCCAGGACATTGCCATACCACACGTGCTGGCCGTGGGAGCCAGGGTTTCATCTCAGGATAAGCTTCCAGGTAGGCCTTGTTATCTCAGTTGAATACTGCCCTATAGTTAAAGAATTTAAAGGAATAAATTAAAACTGTGTCACATGTATTTATTTGATTGGTGGGGATTGAAGATTGCTACATATATAAGCTTAGCTTAGAGTTGCCAGCCACATTCTTGTTAAAACAAGTGTTTACTGCAGCTATAAAGGAGCAAATGTATTAACCTCTGTGTTACTGTCGATTGTGATGTTGTTGCCCTTACCTCCTGCTTAACTTCTTTCAGGCCCATCAGGCCTCCAGCAATGCGTCCTTTCTGCAGATGGTAAGCCAATTAGTTTAATGTCAGTACTGCTGATCAATTTTAACAAATATTGTAGTGTGCGAAATTGATCTCAGGCATGTCGTGTATATTCCAGGACTGTCTGTAATAGTGGCAGCAGTGTTACTTTGGTAGCATATATTGCACTATAGTAGTGTCAGTATTAATTTACTCCTGTGTGTCTTGTTTTTTTTTATCACAGGTGAGTCTGTCAGTGAAACTATGGGCCCATGCCACCTAATGTCAATGTTTCATCAGACTCTGATGTTGATGGAGGCCAACCTGAGATATGGTCAGGGAGTGCAGAGGTTGAATCTGGCACAGAGTTTTCATAATCGCATCCCCTGCATTCACATTGCACACAGCCAGTTGGCCTATGCCTACCCAGTTCTCTGAACCCAGAGATATTGGACAGGAGGAAGGTGAGGACATTGATCAGGAAAGTATGTCTACTGCAGCTTCAATGCCCATTGAGTCTGGCCATAGCCAAAGTGTGGGCAAGGTGCCCTGCAGGAGGATTGATAGGGATGCTTGAAGGGGGCCTGCTGTCCCTCCTCCACTTGGTGCAAGTGTCACTTCCTGTGCCACTCTACATATGTTTAGAGCAATTATAGAGGCACAGGCACATTTCCATAGGCGCTCCAGAAAAATGCTTAGGGTTGTGGATGCGGGACTGCTTCCACTGTGTTGCCAATTCACTGGATCAGATGAATGACACGTTGGAACAAGGGGAGTCTGTGATGGACTAAAGGGTGTCTGTGATGGAATGAGAAGTGTCTGCACTGGAACATATGCTGGAGGAGAACATTGTCCTCATGGGCATAGGTCAGCCACAACATCTGCTGATAGCCAATGTGGCCATGTCAGATCATGCTCCAGTGGTGGCAGTACTTCCTCTGCTCCATCAGTGAGCATACTGTTCACACCCAGATGTGGCAGGCCATGGGGCTGTAGTCCCATGAAGGAAGCCCATCAACCAGATAGCAGTCACATTCAGATAACAGTACTGCATCTGAGCATGGTCCTGGAAGTCAATGTGCCAGTGCAACTCCTGGCAGAGCCAGTTCTTGTGGTTGGGGAGGACAACAATGAACTTCCACCTCTACCACACATGCCTCATGCCAAAACAGCACAATGGACAGCTAGCACCCAGCTTGGCTGTGTTCCTACACACACTTACACACCAAATTCACCTGGAGGGCACCTACAGACATACACACAACAGTTACTTATTTTGTCTGACTGCCCATTTTTTTTGTCCAACTGTCTGCCTTCTTCTCCTTCATACTCACACACACTCCCACCGACCTCTTGTGTCAGCCTAGGTGTCCTGCCCCCCCAACACAATACCCTGTGCAAGTGATGATAACTGTACAATATCCCTGTGTTCTACAGTTCTGATTCAGTAATACAAATTCAGTGTCTGATGCTCAGGGTGCATAGCTAACTTACTGCTTACTATATCTGCATTGGTGTTGTATAAATGTTAATTTTACCTGTGACTTATATTCCTTTGGAAATTTAGAGAGTTGATACCAGCCACATGTCACAACTTTATAGTGAATGGTATTGTAAGGGTTGTGAAGTCAGAAACTGCAATGTGTATCATTACTTTATAACTTCTCTACAACACCCTGTGTGAGTGATGATACCTGAGCCATATCCCTCGTTTCTATATTTTTTTCTATATTTTGGATTCAGGGAGACAAAGACTTTCTAGCTGATGCTTAGGGTGCATAGCTAACTTATTGCTTAGTATATCTCCATTTGTATTGTTTAATTGGTCATTGTACATTAAACATATATTGGCCTTGGACAGTTCCACAGTTGATAGCATCAAAATGTCACAATGTTATAGTGGATGTTCTTGTGATGGTTGTGAAGTAAGATACTGCAATGTGTATAATTACTTTCTGATATGTCTCTTACAGGATTTTCAAGCCCAAACGTATGGTGCACATCACAGGTCACGCCATGATATTCCAATCTTAGGACTGTATAACAGTCCAACATTTTTGTTTCCCTTTCCTGATTGTTCTTGATTTAAAGTTCTTATTTATTGCAACTGTTTGCATTTGTATCAGAGAGGAACCACCAGATGCTGTGAGTTTAGGCAGACACAGCCATGCTGAGGATGTGCTTGTATTGGCTAAGAGACAATGCATAGCACACTCACTCACCAACTAGGGACCTAAAACCTTCCTGATACTCACATACATATAGTAGCATTGATGCCAGCCAACTCACACAATCTTTACCTTCCTATGTATTGGCTGTGTTCTGCTTGCATCAGACAGAATCAGCTATGAACTAACACTGTGACAACTGTTGCATTTATGAGGTAAGTCCTGAACCTGGAGTATATGGTTTAATAATATCATGGCATATCCTTGTATTTCATCACTTTGTACAGTAAGCAAGTAAAAGGTAGGAGATTTGTACAGAAATTCCCTTAACATGTGACAGCAGAGACATTTGATTTATATGTGTACATTAGCAAATAGAAGGCCTCAGCATCAAAGATTCATACAGTCATGCCTCTGAAGAATATTGATGATAACTGCATGCCCTCAGTTTAGCACTATATGTCTGTAATGGGAAATTATTACAGAGAGTTTAGAAAGTAATGGGACACATTGCAGTTTCTGACTTCACAACTCTCACAAGATCAAACAGGCAGGATGCAAAACAAAGAGAGTAACAAAAGCAACATATCCTTGTTTGTGCCATAAAAGTAGCTCAGCTTGGTTTCCCCCTCAAAAGAATGTGTCATAACAGGATCTCACCTTTGCTCCCCCCAAAAGAGCAGTCTATGCTTGTTTGTGCCCATCCAACTTGCCCTTCATTTGATGGCAATTCCATATCATAGTATTCCCAATTAACATCCCCACACAATTTAAGGAAAATGATATAGACTGCCTTAGGGCCTTATACACTGCATGTCTCTGAGTACTGGTCAGATAACTGATGAATGACAAAGAAACATAGAATGGTAAGAAAGAGCTGTATATTTACATGCAATAATCATAACAGAAAACTGCCCCAGATGTCTCAAGCTTGTGTAATATAACACAAATCCAAACAAAAACACAAGAAAAAGTGGAGTCACTGAATCCTTTGCATGAACCTTTAATACCACAGGTTAAGCACTTTCAGCCAAAAACTTTGACCTTCTTCAGAACAAACAACTCAATGAATACAACCCTCTTATATAAAATGGTTAGAAATCTTAACCAATCACATCTCAATTCCAATTAACAAATTACAAAAAAAAAAACTTACGTAAAACCATTCACTTAAAAAATTCACATAAACAATTCAAGTAAAAAAGGGGGGGCAACCACATAACAACATGTTACTTAAATAAAATATTAAAGCAAACAAGAAAAAGTCCAAACAGTTAGCAAACCACAAGTTCGAGCACAAAAGGAAAGCAGAGCCAGCTGGAGCCTGAACGCAAGTTTATTGTATAACAAATAGACAGCGTTTTCACTACTTAACAAAGTAGCTTCCTCAGAGGTAAACAATAAAATATTAACATAAAACATTTAAAATGTACATTCTATTTGCATTTGTTGTAATATGCCTTTCTTTTTAGGACTGTTTTGTAATTAACTCCATTGTTCAAACCTGGTGCCCTGCATGCATCCAACAAAATCTGCCATTTAAATTCCCTGTAATCAAGTTCCCCATCTCTGTCACCATTAAACTCCTGGGGAACATGATCAATAACCCCAAAGCAAAATTTAACTCCATCCTTGTCACCTGCACATGTAAGGGTGTGCTTGTAAAGGGCATTATCCAAGTTATTCTTTCTGATGGCATAATAATGTTCGTATATTCTATTTTTTAATTGCCTGTTGATCTTTCCAATTTAGAAAGAAGAACAGACTGAAGATTAAGCCATGTATACCACATAGGTGGATTTACAACTGAAGTTGCCAGGAACCTTACATTATCTTCTTTGGTTGCAAACTTCAAAATATGCCCCTTCTGAAATGTATTTGCAAAAATTGCAACTTTTGCATTTAAAAGTACCTCCACTTGGGCGGAGCTTGAATTGCTAACTGAAAAGCAACATTTTTTGGAGCTTCATAGATTAGTACTAAATTGAGGAAATTAAATTAACTATTACTAACAAATCTACTAAAATATTTAGTTAATAGTCTAAAGAAACTAAATACAATTTTTGGTGGATTTCTAAAAGAAATTTCCTGTCAAATTACTTAGAAGTCTATACACAGCATCTGAAGAGATGAGCAACCTAAAGAATTATCATGCTGACTTGACACTAAAAAAGGAACTACAACTGGTGACTACCACACTGCAAGAATTATCAACAAAAATGGATGATTTTAAGCTTAATCTACAGAACCTAAAAGAGAACTCACAGAAGCAAACAGAAGTCTTCAAAGAAATACTTCAGCAACACCAGTCAAAGTTAACAAACATTGAAATTTCTTTGACTGACATTGATCAAAGGCTCAAAGAGGAGGAAACACAAACAGAGTTTCTCTTGAAGCAAAATATTTGGTTATCTAACAAACTAGATGATCTTGAAAATAGAAAGAGAAAGTCAAACATCAGGATTTTTGGCTTACCTGAGAAAACAGAAAGAGGGGACACTATATATTTCCTAAACTCTTGGATACCAGAGGTTCTAAATCTTAAATATTTTTTTTTTCCTTTGGAATAGAAAGGGCCCATCATGCTCTGGGGAATAGAACTTCAGCAACAACTTCATCAACATCCATCATACCACCAAGATCAATTATAGTAAAATTCTTATCTTTTATGGACAAAGAACTGGTGTTAAAAACAGCTTGGAGGAAAAGTCCTATAAAATATAACCAGAACACAATAAGATTTGACAATGACTACTCCACTAAAGTGCTTGAACAGAGAAAAAAAGGCATGGCCTCTAATAAAAACTCTAAAACAGAATAATATTAAAGCTCAAATAGCCTTTCCTGCAAAAATTAAAATAATGCACCTAAGTGAGATGAGAACCTTCAACACTCAGGAAGAATCTGTGCATTTCATTCAAAACAATAACATTATAACCATTTCTGAAGATATGGAATGGGCTTCCCCATCCCTGAAGAGAACCACTGACAAAAATGGCTGGACTGATGTCAAAAAAAAGAAACAGAAAACTGAATCCAAAGTACCAACTTCTATGAAATCTCTCAAAGTGTCAACTGCAACCTAACTATTAAAAGCATCTAAATGGTCTCACTATGTATTAATACCTTTAATCTCATGCATTTATTCACTATATATATATATATATATATATATATATATATATATATATATATATATATATAAGTAAAGGTATGTTTCCTATAACTATTTATACATGTCTTATCATCCCATTAAGTTTCTCTTCTTCTCTTTGTTTTAATAAATAAATGTTAAAAATTTCTAATACTTAATATAGCTATTTATTTAATCTAGTAATATCAAAGTTAAAATATTATGTTTTATAACTATGTTTTTCAGCCTACTAGTGTCATGTCTATTATTTAATTAATTCATTTTCCTTTATTAAAATGCTTATTGTTATTTTCAGTCTGAGTCTCATACAGTAGCACTTATAGCCTTTTTAGACTATATTAATGAAATGTTCCTCATAGCTACGAAACATTCCCATTTTTAAATTGAGAAACGCTATTGAGATCTGTCAGTTAAAATTAAAGTAAAAAGAAGGTATTTCCTCATTGCTGATGTGAATGAGGCTGTTAAGAAAGAGACTCGTTTCAAGTTGCAGTAAATTGCCTATAATATAAATCTGGAGTTTACCTTGCTTATTATTTAGTAATGGTAGAGTAAATATATATATGCTTTATTTGATTGACTTTGATTGTTCCAAACTGGTGTGTGGTTATCAATCTAGGTGCGTATAAAACAGTTCTTTTTTTTCTCTCTATTTTTGTTTTTACCTTTTAAATATGCTGCCTAAATTTCATTCCATGTTAAAATGTTAGATTGATTAGTAACTAACATACTGTGATCGGGAACAGTATAGAATTATTTGAATTAAGCGAAAATGAATGTCCTGCGTTTGGACGATGCATTAGAGTAATGTATGGAAGAGGTGATCTAACGAACTGCAAATACACACAGACTACACATTAATTTATATTCATTACAGTATTAAAACATCAGCTTCCTTCCCTGGCATAAATGACAATTATTGCATACCTATTTATTTTGACCTTTGTTATACTGCCCACAGCCTATTGCATAATATATACATTGCAGTCATTGATAATTAGCTGGGGTCTTCGCAATGGCCTTAAACAATGTGTATGCTTCTGGAGAGTATTGTCATAATCATTGCTGTTGGTATTATGGTGAAAAACATTTTTTTTTGCTTCTTGCCTCAGATGCACTGGCGAAGAAGGGTTGTACACCAGGGTTATGCCCTATTTGAAATTTTGTCCGGTCTGTCATTGTGTGCTTGCTGCAAGGACTGGGACTATTGTTGCAGCTAGAGGAAAAAATTGTTACTGAAAGTAGGGTTTGGGTTTCTTATATGGCTGCATTACTGAAATAGTTGTTACTTGGAATGGCTTGGCGATTGTTCCTATTTCGGGAAGTTGGCTGACAGTGGAGTGATTTTCTGGGCAGGGTTTGTTGAAGTATCTGGCGATCTCTACTTGGGGATAATTGGTGGGATATCTCTGTGGAATAGAGGCCGGGAACTGCTGTAATTCTGGTGATGTACTGCTTTGCCTTCTGAATTGATAATGAATGGTGCAGTTTTTGTTGGTTGAGTGAATTGGTGTTGTTTGAGGTCAGATAGTATGCAGAGAATGGGGTTAAAGGTGCAATGAACACAATGTGAGCTGACCCTGGTGTCTTTGGGTCAGGAGTGGTGTGCTCCTTGCGAGGAAGAGTGTCAGTGTTTTGAGACGTTTTTTTTTTTTTTCTCTTCCATTTTCATGGCAGTTGTTTGAGTGGGAAATAAGTGCTCATGAAGTTTTATAAAACTCTATTTAGACTGCAGTTTGCACGAGCTAGGGAAAAAGTTTTCTCCTATCTTTACAATTGCAGAGTAGTTTAATGTTGTCATAACAACAAGTAGGTAAGGTTTTGATTGGCTGTTGGTATACTTGTACCCTACAGAAGCATGTTCACAACACACTTTAGGAAACAAGCTAGATTTCCCTTATCTAGTTACACCCTGTACAAGAGAATATAAAATTAAATCTGATTGCTGTTTGAACCATATTTTAACAAAACCATTATTAAAGTAAACCAAGCAACTAAAATGATATAAGTACCTGATCGACACATTCAGAGAAACTACTATGCTTTACACCACTTAGATAATTTAAACATATGCATTTTTTGACTGCCTTTCTAAAGCATTACTATAACTATTAGCTGAAATATAATAAGATTAAGCCTATATTCAGATTATAAGGTAATTATACAGTCTCTTTTAAATCTGATGAACAGTTCTTGAAAGCATATGTTTATATATTATAAGATGTGATATTCTTTTTTAATTTATGTTATTGCTTGCAAGCTTTGTGATTAAGGATTAAAGTGTCTGTGTATTTAAACAAGTGAATTCATATCCAATATGGAAAGTTATGTTGATACAATGAGCTGAATAAGTTAATAATTAGTATAATTAAACTGCATTTGTTTTCTATGTTTAGATGGCAATGATATAGTAGTTCATTCATATTAAACAATGCCTTCTACAACCAAATGTTTTTAAATCACAATAATAGTTGTCTATTAGACTTCTTGATTATTTACAGTATATATGGAGCTCAAAGGAATGGGAAAAGGAAGTTAGAGTGATAGTTCACCAGATGTTTCAATCTGTTGGACTAGGAATGTATTTCATTCCATGGTGGGTAGGGATTAATGAGCTAACTTTAGTATTTATTTTAATTTTTAAATTGTTCATTATTTTTTACCGAGCCTGACGTATACTTACTGAGTACCTTAGTGATAACATGCTTCACTGAGATAATTGATTATGTACTAATCAATAATACTTTATTTTTAAGGAGGGGATGATTTCAGGTAAAGTCAATGACACCTTTAAATATTTCCTCAAAATAATTTGATATGGACCTTTCTAGATTATTGTTAAACATTAATGGTCTAAATAGTCCAAATAAAATATCTAACTTACTGAGATATCTAAACTTAAATAGATCACAAATAATTTTCTTACAGGAAACACATTTCAAGAGCAATGATAATTTCACATGGAACCCAAGTAAGTTCAAGACCTTAGCATGTTCCAATTTTAAAACAAAGAAGAGGGGGTAATAATTCTATGGCGAAACAATTTATTAAATCCTGAAATAATACATAAATATATAGATAATGAGGGCCTTATAGCTATAGTCATTCTGAAGTTTAGTAACAGGTTGTGGACACTAGTAAACATATATTGGTTTCTGGGTATTGGGATGCAGACAGTCAAAAAGCATTTAGATCAAATTACAAGCATATTTAAATGTAATTTAATAATGGGGGGGTTAATTGTATTACAGATATGTCTGAAACTACTAATAAAAAATCTCCACGTCTAACAGCTACTGCAAAATTACTAAAAAATGGACTGAATCCTAAAAATTAAAAGATACCTTTAATGCTATAGATAGTAATTCCTTGGTATTCTCCCATCAAGATTATAGATATGGTACCCAAACCAGAACTGATATGATATATATTTCCTGGGATCTTCAAACAAACATTACTTCCTTTACAATAATTCCTTGCCCCCTCTCAGATCATAATTCTCTAGTTCTAAAAGTGCAAATACATTTTAAATCACTTGCTTTTCTTACTAGAATCCCTTCATATATTACAAAAATTAAAGCATTTAAGCAATGGTTAGTGAATGAACTCAATTTATTTGTAGATGTAAACTACAACTCAGAAGCGAATATAGTAATGGTATGGGATTCATTATAAGCTTATATCTATGGAAAAACAATTGCTTGGTATAAAAATAAAATCAAGGAATGGGAATCAGAACTTCAAGAACTACAAAGGAAGCTCACATTATTTAAATCTAAAAAATCTCCTAATTTATTAGAGAATAAGTAGACAATAGAAGACTTAAATAAAAGATATATTGAAATCTTAAATCACAAAACTAATTTAGCCATGGAGAGGTAAAAATAAATTCTTATGCCACTTCTCCAAAACACTTACATAACTTATCTGTTAAAGTTAAAATGCAATCTAAAGCTAATACTATTGTTAATATACTACATGAAGAAAAAGGTAAGAAACTTTCAGAAATAGGAGATATTCTAGATGCTTTCAAGTGCCATTTCAAAAATCATTTTAAAAATAACAATAATTTGCCAGAACATCCCTTTTTAGAAAATGTGTTTTCAATTATTAAACCAATCCCTGAAAGTTTACAAAATGAATTATAAAAATCCATTACACACAAAGAAGTCATAGATACAATCAAAGAAAGTAAAACTAGTAAATCTCCTGGAATGGATGGCTTAGTCACAGAAATTTACAAACTTTTCCCCAAAAATATAACCTCATTATTACATAAAACATTTATTGAAATTCAAACTCATGCATTAATTCCTCCTTCATGGAGATACTTCTTAATCATACCCATTTTAAAAGAAAACAAGGATGATAGTCAATGCAGCTCATATAGGCCAATTTAATTATTAAATAATGATTATAAAATATTTATGTCTATACTGGTTAAAAAAATGAAAAATCATATGAATGACATTGTCAACTATGACCAAACTGGGTTTATTCAAAATTTACATCCACATGATAACATTAAAAGAATATTGACATTAATTGATTATTTACACAAAGAAAATATAGAAACCTTAATAACTGGACTACATATTGAGAAAGCTTTCGATTCCTTGAACTGGGATTATTTAATTAAAATCTTAGAAGTTTATAAATTTCCCATCTCCTTCATTACATTTATTAAAAAGATTTATGAAAACAATTTAACCTATGTGAAATTAGGACCCTTTACCTCAGAAGCTATACAAGTTACGAGAGGTACTAAACAAGGTTGCCCTATGTCACCCATTTTATCTGCATTAGCTATAGAACTAGTGGCAATATTAATATGAAACAATCCAAAGATAAAATGAGTAAATATATTTGGTCAATATAACTCCAAGATCATGCTCTTTGCTGACAACATACTTCTTACACTATTGAATTTAAAAGAAACATTAGTTGAATTAGATAATCTGATAAAGAAATTTCATAAGATCTCAGGACTCCGATTTAATAAACAAAAGTCTAAATACTTATTATTAAATAAAAAAGGATTTTCAAATAGATAAGAATCATATCATAGGAGAACATGTCTCAACAATAAATTACTTAGGGATAGACTTGTGTGAAAATATTTAAGATATATTGAATATTAATTATAGAAGGATCATAGCTACAATAGACTCTCTAGTGGGTAAATATAATAAGTTATTTATAGGTTTTGAAGATAGATTACAGTTAATTAAAATGATTCGTCACCCAAAAATTTTGTATGTTGTACAAGCCACTCTGTTAATTCCTGAGAAAACTCACCTTAAGAAAATAACATCAATATTGTTAAGATTTCTGTGGTTTCCTAAAAGAAACAAAATTGCATATACCCATCATATCAGACAATGGGACCAGGGAGGAATACATTTCCCAGATACTGAATCTTATATAAGAGCAACTTTACTTAAAACTGTGGTTGAATGGATCAATCCAGATTATATGTCTAATTGGAAATTGTTACATACAACTATAATAATAAATGAAAATAATTTACTTAAAAAATTTACTTTTCTAGACAAGGACAATATATTATGGTACTCACTGGCCTTAAATTATCAATACAATATAACTAAACTAACTAGGACAAATTTAATAAATCATTTATTTGACTATTTTAGGAAATTTATAAACATGAATATGGATTTAAAGCTTTGGTTTGCGACATTAATTCCCTTCAGCATTACTAAAAACTTTCCAGATAGAATTCATAGAGATATATTCCTCTCTTGGGAACAGAAAAATGTAATCTGTTGGTTACACTGTCTAAAAAATCAGCAAGTATGGGATTTACAATATATGATGTCAACTTACAAAGTGAATTCTCATGAATGGTTAATGCTTCAGAATATATTGACGTACTCCAAGGATCTATGTAGGATAATAAATAATTCTTCTTTTTCAAATACACCAAATTTTATATCCAGACTGTTTGAAATTTTATATAATAATAAGAAATTGGAAAATGGTACTTCATATTTATATAATCTAATAAAAAATTACAAAACACAACCTAAACCAGCATATTGACAATATATTACTAAAGGATATATGATTCAGTTAACCTCAGAAAATAAATCTAATTTACTTCTCTCAGTAAATTTACCTTCTTGTTCTCATTATTGGAGAATATTTACCTGGAAATTCCTTCGTAGAACCTTTTTAACCCCTGATAAAGTTTCAAAAATTAATCCTTCTAATGATGGGTTGTGCTGGAGATGTCAACAGTATAATAAAGCTGATTGGTCTCACATTTTCTACGATTGTATAAAAATTAAACCCTTTTGGGAAAGTATTAACAATTTCTTGCAGGCGATTTATACAGATAATTTTGTCATGACCAAGGGTTTGTTATTACTGAATATAACCAATAATGCTTATTCTTCAAATAAGACTGACCTTCATTTACTTTGGACTATACTAGCTATAGCTAGGAAATGCATAACAAAGAGATGGAATTCTACCACAGCTCCTAGCAAAAAAGATTTCATATGTCTATTGAAGAGGACAGCCTTAATGGAAATAAAAACCAAAAAATTAAGACTGTTTCCTAGACCATTAACTAAAAACCCTTGGAAAAAAGTTCTAACTTTGATTGATACTTTGCAAATGGATCTAACCTCCTCATGAAGCAAGTACTATTTAACTTTAATTAAACTATATCTGTGTCATTTATCACGCAAGTTTTAAAATGTCAGGCTAAATGTAAATTTGTATATAGTTAATAATTATCTAACTTGATTGTAAACCGTGATAAGTTTTCATTTATTGTTTATGGCAAATTTAAAATAAAAATAATCTGAGTAAAAAAATAAATAAATAATTACCTCCACTTTTACTAACCCCCTTATTATGTCCACTTTCCAACATTTCCTTGAAATTCTTAGTTCTTTTGTTTACAAAACGGGGTGCTTCTCCTACAACTGCCCTTAAGTCACTGTTAGATGCTAAAATTGTCCAATTATTGGATATGATGTCCTTAATTTCTTTACTTTCTATGGTGAACATAAGCAACATAAAAGTAACCCAATCTTGATCACCTTGTGTGTTACCTCTTGTGGCCTCCTTGTTACAATTAATGTTCAATACCTCATTGACTATTTCAGGGGGATACCCTCTGTTTTTAAACCTACAATGTAGCTCTTCCACTAAAGAATCTAACTTTGTTTCATCACTTGTGAGCCTATTTAATCTAACTAGCTGCCCTTTAATGATGTTATACTTCACATAAGAGGGATGCATAAAAAAGTAATGCAGCAAGCCATTACTAGCTATATTTTTATAACTAATAACTGAGCCCAATACATCCTTCACTTCTTCTTTAAAGACTTCTATATCTAGAAAACAAACTTTTGAAGTATTCCAACCACCAGTAAATCTTGAAAAAAGGTACTTTTGCTCATATCTTCTACAAATTTTGAAAGTTCAGACTCTGTTCCCCTCCAAATAAAAAAGAGGTCATCAATAAAGTGATAATAAGCTACAATCTTTTCCCTGTTGACAATCTTAGACATGATGTTGGTCTCCCAGTGTGCCATTATCAAATTGGCATAATTGGGAGCCATCCTTGTACCCATAGCCACATCCTTTGTTTGTAAAAAATACTTGTCAAAAACAAAAAATTATATGAAAGAATATTGTCAATACATTCCAGCATAAACTTACTTTAATCCAAATCATACTCCCCACAGTGAATCAACATATAACCCACCCATTCTAAAACCACTTCATGAGGAATACAAGTGTATAATGATGCCATGCCCACTGTAACTAAAAAATCCCATTTCTCCTTTAATGCTTTTAATTTTAATTAAAAAAGCAAAATAATCCCTAATAAAGTACTCTGTGTTCTGAACCAACTTGAGCAAAGTCCTGTCAATAAATTTAGAGCAAGGTTCTAACTTGGATGCCGGTGAAGAAACAATGAGCCTATAGGATGGAAACTGCTCATCTTTGTGTATCTTTGGGATACCAAAAAGATGCTCTATCTTGGGTTTGTCAACTTGAAAAAAATCAAACATGGTTTTAGAAATAATACCTCCTGTGAATGCATCCTGAAACCATGAATCTTTTCTTTTGTATGCCTTAAAAACATCTGCCTTTGATAATGTTTTGTATACAGATTCATCTGTTAGCAAAATATAGATGCCCTTAATGTAATCTTCTGTATTCACTGTTACCATAGAGCCCCCCTTGTCAGCACGCATGACTCTAATGGAACAATCATTGCTGATAGAGTTAAACATATTTTGTTCAAATGCAGTTATTACTGAAGAATTTTCTTTTACTTTTTTACTTAATAAATCTCTAATTTCCACCTCACATAAGTCTTCAAAAGCCTTGATTGTTGAATGCAAAGGTGGGTTGAAAACACTGGGTACAATAAAATCCTCTTTGGGTTTGCCCTCTTGATTCCCCATAATGAACTTCAAATTAAGCTTACGTGTGTAAGCTTTCAAATCTTTTATTGTGTCCACAATGTCCTCCCTTCTAGAGGGCACAAAGTTAAAACCCTTTTTTAACAAATCAGTTTCTGCTTCTGTGAGCACTCTGGTAGACAGATTATAAATCTTGAAAGTCATAGGCATGTACTGAATACTGGTGGCCACTGTTACCTCATGTCTCTGCGAAAAAGTGGGTAAACACTTATTTGGCTTGCAGGTTCTACTACCTGCGCTACAGATAAACTGCTGTGACTGCTCCAGTTCTGCCATGGTTGAATCTCTCTCCTCACTTCTACAGGAGCTTCCCAATGATCAACCTGTGTTCCCCTCTTCTCCTGCAAACGCTTCGAGCGATGAGGAGATAAAAATGACCTCTGATTTCTGTTTCTTTTCCGCCATTGTAGGCCCTATCTTCTCTGTTGGCTTCCTCCTCCTGTGCTTTTACATGTGTGTTGATGTCAGCTTACACACATAAGCTTAATTTGAAGTTCATTATGGGGAATCAAGAGGGCAAACCCAAAGGGGATTTTATTGTACCCAGTGTTTTCAACCCACCTTTGCATTCACAATCAAGGCTTTTGAAGACTTATGTGAGGTGAAAATTAGAGATTTATTAAGTACAAAATGTCAAAGAAAATTCTTTAATATGACTGCATTTGAACAAAGTATGTTTAACTCTGGCAGCAATGATTGTTCCATTAGAGTCATGCGTGCTGACAAGGTGAGCTCTATGGCAATAGTGAATACAGAAGATTACATTAAGGGCATCTATAGTTTGTTAGCAGATGAATCTGCATATAAAACAGTATCAAAGGCAAAGGTTTTTAAGGCATACAAAAGAATAGATTCACAGTTTGAGGATGCATTCACAGGCGGTATTATTTCTAAAACCATGTTTGATTTTTTTTTCAAGTTGACAAACCCAAGATAGGGCATCTTTTTGGTATCCCGAAGATACACAAAGATGAGCAGTTTCCTCCCTATAGGCCCATTGTTTCTTCACCGGCATCCAAGTTAGAACCTTGTTCCAAATTTATTGATAAGACTTTGCTCAAGTTGGTTCAGAACACAGAGTACTTTATTAGGGATTCTTTTGATTTTTTTAAGTAAAATTAAAATCATTAAAGTAGAAACAGAGGATTTTTTAGTTACAGTGGACATAGCATCATTATACACTTGTATTCCTCATGAAGTGGGTTTAAAATGGGTGAGTTATATGTTGATTCACAGTGGGGAGTATGATCTGGACAAAAGTAAGTTTATGTTGGAATGTATTGACAATATTCTTTTGTATAATTTTTTTGTTTTTGACAACAAGTATTTTTTACAAATAAAGGGTGTGGTGATGGGTGCAAAGATGGCTCCCAACTATGCTAATTTGGTAATGGCGTACTGGGAGACCAACATCATGTCTGAGATTGTCAACAGGCAAAAGATTGTAGCTTATTATCACTTTATTGATGACCTTTTTTTATTTGGAGGGGAACAGAGTCTGAACTTTCAAAATGTGTAGAAGATATGAACAATAGTACCTTTTTTAAGATTTACTGGTGGTTGGAATACTTCAAAAGTTTGTTTTCTAGATATAGAAGTCCTGAAAGAAGAAGGGAAGGATGGATTGGGCTCAGTTATCAGTTATAAAAATGTAGCTAGTAATGGTTTGCTGCATTACTCTAGTATGCATCCCACTTATGTGAATTATAACATCATTAAATGGCAGCTAGTTAGATTAAATAGGCTCACAAGTGATGAAACAAAGTTAGATTCTTTAGTAGAAGAGCTACATTGTAGGTTTAAAAACAGAGGGTATCCCTCTGAAATAGTCAATGAGGTACTGAACATTAATTGTAACAAAGAGGCCACAAGAGGTAACACACAAGATGATAAAGATTGGGTTACTTCTAAGAAATTAAGGACATCGTATCCAATAATTGCACAATTTTAGCATCTAACAGTGACTTAAGAGCAGTTGTAGGAGAAGCACCCTTTTTTTGTAAACAAAAGAGCTAAGAATTTCAAGGAAATGTTGGAAAGTGAACATAATAAGAGGGTTAGTAAAAGTGGACATAATAAGGGGGCTAGTAAAAATGGAGGTACATTTAAGTGCAAAAGTTGCAATTTTTGCAAATACATTTCAGAAGGCACATATTTTGAAGTTTGCAACCAAAGAAGAGCATGGAAGATTCCTGGCAACTTCAGTTGTACATCCATTTACATGGTATACATGGCTAAATGTTCAGTCTGTTCTTTCTATATTGGAAAGACCAACAGGCAATTAAAAATAGAATATATGAACATTATTATGCCATCAGAAAGAATAACTTGGATAATGCCATTTACAAGTACACCCTTACATGTGCAGGTGACAAGAATGGAGTTAAATTTTGCTTTGGGGTTACTGATCATGTTCCCCAGGATATTAATGAAGACAGAGATGGAGAAATCAATTACAGGGAATTTAAATGGCAGATTTTGTTGGATGCATGCAGGGCACCAGGTTTGAACAATGGAGTTAATTACAAAGCAGTCCTAAAAAGAAAGACATATTACAACAAATGCAAATATAATGTACATTTTAAGTGTTTTATGTTAACATTTTATTTAAGTAGCATGTTGTTATGTGGTTGCCCCCCCCCCCTTTTTTTTACTTGAATTGTTTATGTGAATTTTTTAAGTGAATGGTTTTAGGTAAATGTTTTTTTGTAATTTGTTAATTGGAACTGAGATGTGATTGGTTAGGATTTCTAACCATTTTATATAAGAGGGTTGTATTCATTGAGTTGTTTCTTCTGAAGAAGGCCAAAGTTTTTGGCTGAAAGCGCTTAACCTATGGTATTAAAGGTTCATGAAAATGATTCAGTGACTACACTTTTTCTTGTGTTTTTGTTTGGAATAATCATAACAGGTTGTGTGAACACTAAGTGCACTACATCCAAATATATTAAATATAATAAATATACAAATAACAGTTTATTCCTTGATATCAGTGTTATCAGTGTGCATTCAGTTGCGCTTAGTTGCATGAGGAATTGCTTCATTTTGTTGTTGCAAAGCTGCTTGTGTGGCAAAGGTGGATAAGGCACCCATCCTGTTTTCGGAGAGTGCATTGGAATGAGAGTTGAAATCCAAACCTATGTAGATATATTTCATGTATACTAACATTTTCTACTATGTATGTCATAAATTGATTTTTCTCACATCAACTATTTCTCAGTTTTTTTGGGGGGGGCACTGTTTGTGTGATGTGCTGCTTAGCACAAAGTGGGTTGGCCATCTACATCTGGTTTACGTGTAGAGCGGCAATGCACAAACTGAATGAATGGACCACCCAGGTAGCAGACAGGACCCAGACAACCACAAACATAAACCAGATGCATTTAATTAATACTATTGTGCATCATGCAGACACATTGCCCGGCAGTGCACTTTCTCAACTACCGTGTTTTCATGATGGTAAGTGATGCGCAACAGTGGCAAGCAATGTAATTTCAAGGTTGTTTGATAAACAAGCACTTGTGTAAATGTGTTCATTAAATGGGAAGGCCATACCAGTCCAGATAGCACAAATATACTTGCATAAAGCTAGTACACAGTATACCCACACTCATACTTGTTTTAATAAATGGACATTACATAGATAAATACATAGGTAAATAACTGACACAATATTAGTGTCTCGGCCCTCATACATATAAATATTAATATCAGCTACACTATATCAAGTGTTATAAGTGGGAGTGACTATAATGTGAAGTGGAACAACATTAAAAGTGCATGGACTATGTTGTATTCAAACCTTGGACCATGTGTATGGTAGTGCTACACTTGCAGCTGTTGCCACATGAAGGCTAAGAAAGCAGTTGTGTATGTTGCACTTCATTGCTATAATCTACAATGTCACAAGAGTAAAATAAAGTTTTCACACCCTGTATTGGAATCCCTGCCCATCTGCACTCCAGCCATACACTTAACACCTGCTGCCACATGATTAGTGACATGACATTCCCTAACTTAGTATTCATTATAAAGTTGTCACGGTTACTTGCAGTGTAATGCCACTTATCATATATAACCAATGGACAACAGTGTCAATTGAATGGATCCGGTTTATGTTTGTGGCTGTCTGGGTCCTGTCTGCAACCCAAGAGCTCCATTCATGCAGTTTGTGCACTGCCATGCTTCATGCAAATCAGATGAGCCCAACCATACACATTTGTGCTAAGTGGTACATCATTGGAGAAAAAGATGAAATGAGGAAAAACAATCTATGGCAGTGCAACAAACAAATTTTAATGAAGAAAACTCAAGAAAGGGAAAAGCAATTGCTGTCATACTTCTCAACCTGGAAACATCAAAAATCTGGACAAAGGCCCATGAAAAATAGGTACAAATCTGTACGATGATTAACATAAAATTTTCATACATAATTATGTAACCCTGCCCACTTCAATGGAATTATGGGATACCAACTTTCAAATGCAAATGAATAACAGAGCTATAAAATAAAAAGAATTTTGTGCAGAATTAAAGAGTTTTAGTTTCAAAGTAAGAATTGTGTGGATAACTGATGTGGACAATACATACTTTCTCTGACCCAATAGATTTGGTTTTGGTAGACATCTTCTGCCTCGTGGGTCAGAACTAACAATTACAGCCCCCATAAAACTCCATAAGCCCACCATGTTGTTTATTTTTATTTTATGTGATAAATACATCCAATATCTAGGATAATCTAACCCACTCTCTCCTTTCCAAGTTCCCCCTTTTTTTCATGCTATAAAGTAAAACAAAAGCTATAGAGTTTGCTTTAGAGCTGTGTAATTGGCTGTTTTAGTGCCCCTCCCCTCCAGGTAGGCTGACCTAGGTGTTATACATCTGGAACACGCTCACCGCCATTTTTCAAATTATTACTACTGCTAGGACTCACCTCCACACATGCCCTTAGCAGCATGTGCCTGCCTGTAAGTAATAACTGATGTATTGTCTTATTAATACAACAATGTGATGTATCTGTAACACTGTTTAAACTATTACAACGTAGTGACTGGTTAAGTGGTAACACATCGAATTGGTAATAAATAATCTGTACCATGTTGTAGCATCTACTGTTTAGCTAAGCAACCTGTACTGCATAGTTACTTTTCAAATGACCAACTATGAACTGTCACTAGGCTGTAGAAATTAATCAGTGGCTTTGAAACAATCACACGCTGCCATATATGAGAGTAAATAGATGCTAGTTTTGTTTTTGTCTAAAAGTAGAGTGAATTATTTTATAAAAGTAGAGTAAAAGATTAAGTTGTTTCTTGTAATTAGAACAGATGGTAAATGCAGTGTCGCAGCAGTGCCAGACATGAGAGTAATGTGTATCTAACAAAAACTGCAGCTGCAGTGTATGTGAAATGACGATGTGCTAGCACCATATACATTAGCCTGTATTTTCTTTTTATTTGCTTACTAAAACAACAAACAGAAAAGGGAGTCAGGATGTTTATTATGTTGTAATGTTAAGCAATAGCATAGCAGTAAGTCCTGGACTGCTGGGTTTAACTACTAATACAGCATGATAGTAGTAGCACTAAGAAGACACAGCTAAATGCAAAACCTGTGTAATATAAAAAAATAAGACAATGTGAGCATTTTGTATAACTTGATCTTCCTAGGTAATAGGACATTGTACATTTTGTAATGTAAAAAACAATAAGGATAGTAGCTGTATAAAGTAGTGGTAATCACTCATGTGTATCAGAGTACATGCAACCTGTTCCTACTGCTACATTGTATACAACAGACACCAGTAAATCTGTAACGGAACTGAAGTTCTCCCATCAGTTACTTTCTGTTTATTTTATTTTATTTTAGTTCCCTTAAGCAAAACTTGTATCCCTGACCACCCAAGAATTCTGGTTGCCTGAACCTGCATTGCCCGCTCCACAACTTGGAAAGATAGCAGCCTTTCTGCAGTGTATGTAACTTGAATGTTTTAGGAGCATACCTGGCTCTTGCTATCCCATTTTTCTCTCTCATTAATTTGGATGCACTCAGCTAAGGGCATCCCACTTAGAATTTAGGTCCCTGTAGCTTCCCTGCTATATATTTTTCCCTTCTGTAGCATTTAGTTTCCAACATAATTAACCCCCGAGACATTGGCTCACTCCCATATTCAAGGAAGTTCGACAGCAAATCCCCTTCTCTACATAGCTAGCTGTAGGCTGCAAGTGTAGAAACTAGTTTTTGATAAGAATAACAGAGCTATAAAATAAATAAAATTTTGTGCAGAATTAAAGAGTTGTAGTTTCAAAGTAAGAGTTGTGTGGATAACTGATCTGGACAATAAATACTTTCTCTGCCCCAATGGATTGTTTTTGGTAGGCATCTTCTGCCTCATGGGTCAGCCCTGCTCCATTCACGCTCACTGCACTCCGGCTCACTCCGCTCCCCTACCCTACCCCGAATTCCAACCCACCCCCACTACCTCTAGATTTATACCTATACACTCCTCCCACATACCCTGCACCAATCGCATAACAGCCCAACCAATGTCAACTACCAATCCTCTTACACTACAACCTACTCACTCCTCCCACTAATTACCACACACACTCCATTACATCCAACCATCATGTATATAGTCAACTTCATCACTCTGTCACTACTAACTATAACTTACCACCTCACCTCCTATCACATCACTCTTCCTACTACAATTACTATCCCATCACAACATACATCCACTTAATCCACTAGCACCAAACACTATAGCCTACACATACCCTCAAGGAGTCACCAACACAGCACAATCCCTCTACCTCCCAGTACACTTATTAAAACTACTAGTAAGTCACTTACCATGCACACGTACATAGCCATTCTTATTAAGCTATCAAAACTCCTATACCATATCAGGCACCAATTAAAATTAGCTGGAGATATACACCCTAACCTAGGCCCAAACCCTGATATGAATTCCCCTTCCTCCCCACCCCTCTCTACCAACCCACCTTTACTCCCCAGGCCAATAAATAGCCTAGTTATCCTAAACTTAAACATACATAGCATTAATAATAAAATACATCTACTACATACTCTGTTATACACCTATTCCTCAGATCTACTATCCCTAACCGAAATATGGTTAAAGCCTACTACACCGACAGTAAATTTCTTCCCTCAGGCTATAATGTAATATGTAATGATAGACTATGCAAAAAGGGGGGTGGTGTAGCATTACTTTACAAAAACAACCTAAAGATTACCATTATCGACCCTCCTATACTCCCCATAATGTCTTATGAACTTCTGTTAACCAAACTTGAACTTACTGATTAAAAATTCTTTGAATATTATTACAGGGTATATACCACCAGGTAATAACACCCCCACTCTAGAAGCCTTTTTACATTGGGTGGATCAAAACCTACCCCAAGAAACAATTATCCTTGGTGACTTTAATTTAGACTGGCATACATGCGCTAGTATCAACCCCACCAACTTTATAAATCTTTATAACTTCTCCCAAGTTATACGCTCTGGAGCGTTTCTCCCCGGGCCTCCGCTGAAAACAGGCTCTGTGGAACCTAGTCGGACATTCCCGGCCAACAAATGTTAAATAAAAAATAATAAATAAAGTTAAGTGTAGTACAAGGCTAGGTAATAATAAAATAAAAGAAAGCCTCCTAGACTGGATACTGATAAACAATGCCAACAAATCCTACCAAGCAGGTATCCTACCAGACAACCTCAGTGACCACCAACCCACCTTCCTACTAAAACTCAAATCCCACACCAACTCTGAACCACCACTTTGCACCATTAGAAACAAACAAAATTTTGATATAAATAAATTCAAACTTGAACTACAATACTAAAGGTGGAGTCTACTAAAAACACTCCCACTAGACGAAGCTGTTCATCTATTCAACTTCCTACAAATTTGAAATGCCCATGTCCCTCCACGTACAAGAAAACTAAAAATGAATATAGCCCCCTGGAGCACCAGTACCACCAGGAGCATGATAACTCAAAAAAATAGAGCCTGGCATCACTGGAGAGCCACAAAAACCATAGCAACCAAACAATTCCAAAAACTCAGAAATGAAACAAACAAAAAAAAAAAATTCTACTGGACAAAAATAATTATTTCCTAAATTTGCAAAATAGACACCAAACCTCCCCTCCACAAACTCTGGGCAGGGTTAAATAAATTACTGCACCCTGGCAAACCTATTACCCCAACACCAACTACTGTAAAAACATCAACATTCCAGAAGCACTTAATGCATTTTTCATAGAAACCATTTCAAATCTAGTTCAACAACCCACAATATCTACTACCAGCAGCTCTAAGCTTGCTAGCAGTATCAAAATCACCTTCCAATTCCAACCTAGTCCCACTAATTATGTAAAAAAACATTAGCTAAACTCAAACCAACTACCCTAGCTGCAGATAGTATTCCTGCTGAATACCTTCAAATGGCTGCTAATGAAATAGCCTACCCAATATCAATTTTTCTCAACAGATCAATAACAGAAAGCAAAATTCCAACAATCTGGAAGACAGCATATGTCATCCCACTACGTAAAGGTGGCACCTGCATGGACCTTAGCAACTATCGCCCTATTGCCATATTATCCCCACTAGCTAAAATATTGGAAAAATATATTCACCATCAACTTATGCAATACCTACTTAAAAACCAACTTCTCACTCCTACCCAACATGGGTTTAGACCAGCCCATAGTGCAACTGCCCTTCTCTCCTTAACTAACCTCATCAACCAAAACTGGAATTTAGGCAAACTAACATCAGCCATATTTTTAGACCTATCAAAAGCCTTTGATATGGTAAACCATCCCAAAATTCTTCATTCCGTCTCAGACCTTGGACTATCCAATCACACATTAGCCTGGTTTCAGAATTACCTACTAGGCAGACAGTAAGCAGTCAGGTGAGATAAACTATCCACACTGCTTCCTATTACAAGTGGAGTCCCACAAGGGTCAATTTTAGGCCCTCTACTATTCTCTATCTTCATTAATGATCTCAACAGCATCATTCAAGATGCAACTGTCATACAATATGCTGACGACTCAACACTTGTCTTTTCGGCCAGCAACCCTCTGACACTCCTCTCCATCACCCAACAAGTCTTCAAAACCACTGAAGCTTGGTTTCTCAGTAAAAATTTGTTACTGAACCCCAGAAAGACCAAATTATTAATTTTCAAACCAAACAAATCCAACTTAGAGGCAGAAACTTTCAATATTATGTCTAGTGATGGTACCATTATCTCCCTAGGCTCCCACACAAAACTGCTAGGAGTGACCATTGACAACAAACTGAAGTTTGACTATCACATAAATCAAACTATCAAAAATATACACAAAAAACTTGGCTGTTTGTACAAAAATAAAACATACCTAACTCAACAGTCCAAAATTACCATGGTTCAAACTCTGTTCCTATCCACACTATGCTAAGCATATGCTGCTCCCATCTTCACCAACCTATCCAAAACTGAAATCACAAAACTACGCATCTGTTACAATCAAATTCCCAGATTTTCCACAAATGCTCCTTACTGTTCCCACCAATGCCACTCAGTACTTCAACTAAATTGGCTTGAACCTCCAAATCTCATTACCTTCCATCAACTGGTCTTCGCTCAGAAACTGCTACTTTATCCTGAAAAAATACCAGCACTATCTAATTTGGTTAAATTACAAGAAAACCCCAGACAACTACGCTCTAGTGACAAAACATTAATCAAAATGATCAAATACAACAACTCAGCAGGTGATTCCCTATTTCCTAACTACATAGGTAAAATCTGGAACTCACTGCCCCCTGGTATTACCTCAGCAAAATCAAGCATTGAATTTAAACTATTACTAAAAGAAGACCTTATTATCAAAGGACAATGCCCATGCCTTCCCCCAGGTTGACCCTTTATACCTGTTTCCTCAGCTTAGCAAATGCTCTATCAACCTCCCCATAGTAACCAACTTTATCTACTAGCAGTCCTACTATGCTCTAAACAACTTTCTTCTACTATTGGTACTCCCCATTTCTTTCTAACACCACCATTCTCAAAATATAATTCTTGGTAAATTATGCATATTCCTGTTTATAATATTACTGGTCAAGTAAATATCACTGTGCATAAAACTAACATGTCCTTCTACTACATTTATATGCTGAAATGTTTTTCTTTCTCTGTAAGCTAAAATTTTTTTTTGTATTTGTTCTTTGTATCTGTTAAATGACCTAGTTGTATATTAACAAACTGTGGAGCTTTTCTCCCTGGGCATCCGCTGAAAATGGACATGCATCCAGTCAGATTCTCCTGGTCAACATATGTAAAATAAAATAAAATAAATAATAAATAAATAAATAAGTAAACTGAAGAACAGACAACCAAAATATGGTCCCAGCCCAGACCCTGTAGTAAATGGCCACCATTTTTTTAAATGTATAGCAATGATGTTCACTGGGAAGAAAGAAGATGATGAACCTTAGGATTTTGTTTTGGTGACTTGCAGTATGTGAGTTTTGAGGTAAAAGTAGGGCATTTGATGGGAGTCAATATTCCTAATCTTAGCAAATAATATTATATCTTGGTAGGACCTCCAAAAGTAATTCTCCATGGCCTACTGAACAGGAGCATAGCTTGGGTTTGTGCCACCTGGGGCAGTCTTTAAGTATATCACCCTTCCCCCTCACAAAATCATGGTCGAATGGGGCCCCCATACACAGCACCCCCCCCTGCATCCATTCCTATGCCCCATTACTTGGCTGTTTTTCCCCATTTACCATAAACACTAATATGCGTACTACTTTACTTCTACGACAATTATTTGATTTATTTTAAAACTTTTATTTTACATTTTATAGCACAAACACTAACAGGCATCTGCTAAACAAAGCAATACAGTCTCACAATGAAAATAGACTTAGCATTACAATTTCTCTGCCCTTGAAAGTCGCATTCATTAAAACAGCATTGAAACCCACATTCAAAGAAAATGCATCTGGCCAGTGAAGGATAAAGATTACCTTTGGGCTATTTTCAAATCATAGGCACCTTGCACACAAAACATACATGTGTTTTTGATACACCTTCCTGATTTTATTAAATTACATTTCTTATATAATACAGCACACTTGTTAGAGCGCGTTTTAAATTTATTGTTTTGAACATTTTTCTAGTAAGCAATGAAACAAAATGCATGTACCAATAATGACAAAACTGCCCAATTCAGGACATTTCCATCATAAAAGTCTACTCAAACTTCTGCAATCCACCAGTATCAGTAAATATGCACAATCTCGACAGAAGTAAAAGTCATCTAAATAATTCTACATTAAAGACAGCTGTAATATCTGTAACTAATGAAGAGGTTGCTTGCTGCTAGCAAGCAACTTAATATTTCATAGTTTTATCTACAAAGTTCTTGTTGCCCTTGAGTATTAAATTGCCTTTGTTACATTAAAAAATGATAAACTAGTAATATTGCAATAGGGAATGGATGACAGACTGGTTCATAGTTACTAGGTATCTCCGCCAAAGAGGGCATTCTCAGGAGTGCAATAGGGAATGGATGACAAACTGGTTCATAGTTACTAGGTATCTCCGCCAAAGAGGGCATTCTCAGGAGTGCAGCATCCACCCCCTTTAGAAGTACAAACAGTATCAGCAATCCATCTACACACTGTGGGAATAGAACCCACAGCCTTCTACATCAAAAGCAAGTATTCTACCTGTTGTGCTAGTAACAACACAAATAGCCTTGGCATAACCAGAACTAAACTTCTCTGCCCCTGAAGAACTATGCAGCACAAGAAATCTGGAAAAGCCAAAATTTATTGGGGGGGGGGGACAAAAGCCCAAAACCAGGGACATATTTTAAACATTGCTTGTATAATCTTAGAAAAGTTGCTAGAATAAAATGTTTTGTGTTACCATGCATTTCATGAAAGATAGGAAGACCGAAACTTAAATGGCTATCATTATTTACTGAATTCAGTTAAACTTCTCACTTACTTGTTAGAAAACCACAAATTTTAAGAGGAACAGACCAAAAGTATGAGCCAAACATTCCATAAAACTTTGGACATTGAAAATTATGGTTATCTCCTTAAATCACAAGTGGTGGTATGGGTAGAGAATTCTGGGTCTTGCTCCTGGTAGCTAAGGTACAGGGTTTGAGTCTGAGGAACTGTAACCAGCAGTTAGAACTAATTGGGGCATTTACACTTACACTTACACACACACACACACACACACACACACACACACACACACACACACACACACACACACACACACACACACACACACAAAGCTTTAAATAAGTAAAGTACTCCTGCTGCCCCAGCCCCACACACTAACTTAAATAATAAAGTACTCCTGCTGGCCCAGCCCCACACACACTAACTTAAATAAGTAAAGTACTCCTGCTGCCCCAGCCCCAATGTTAAAGTAAAGCACAGTTTCACATATATAAAATGCAGCTGTTAAAGTAAAATTAAAGTATATCCTGCACAAGACCTGTGGTTGCCTTGCCTTGCCTGCCATTACAGTTTCTGCAGCTATTTTTTAAAGTAAAAATAAGTACACATTGTCTCCTCACTCAGCTATTAGTTGATTAAAAGTAAAATAAAATGCAGCTATTTCTTAAATAATAAAGTACAGCACAGCTTCTCCTGCTGCCGCACACACACACACACACACACACACACACACACACACACACACACACACACACACACACACACACACACACTGCACATGAACAAATGTAATATTTGCCTTGCCTGCCATTATAGTTTCTGCAGCCATTCATTAAAGTGAAAAGTTTTTCCTCACTAACTCAGCCGCTAAAATAAAGTAAACGGAAAGCACTTAATATGTTTTCTTCAGCCGTTTCTTAAATAAGTAAAGTAAGCTAAGCTGCGAATGTCTTGCTGCATAACTGCATATATTTTTTACCTGGAGCTGGAGGCTTGAAGGAGGACAGGAGCTGAGTGGGAGAAGAAGGCTATGCTGTGAGCACACATGGACCAGTCTGTAGAAGATGATGTCATCGCGCACACCCTCCACGTGATGACATCAGGAGTGAAAAAAAACAGGAAATTTGTAAATTAAAGGGACCACGTGGGAAGTCATGGCACCCCAATATTTTGCCCAAAAAAAATGGTATTTACTGAGGAATTCAGTACGATTGAGAGGTATGATTGCCATGCTGTCATACAATCTGCTTTTGCAGACAGCAACCTTACATGGAAATGCTCTCCGCAGCATGCCTCTCCAGATTTTTCCAAAATGTCCAGATGTTTGCTTCATATTTTTGGGCTGTTCCTTGTAAAATGTGTGGTTTTCTGGAAAATTACTGAAGATTGAAGTCAATAAATAATGACATACATTTGAGTTTTGTACTTCATATCCTTCAGAAAATGCATGCTAACACAAATCCTATTAGTTTATCTACTTTCTAAGTTTATAAGAACAATATTTAAAATCTGTCCCTATTTTTGGGCCTTTATGCCCCCATTATTTTAGTCTTTGTCAACATTTCCTGCACTAAGAGGTTGAGAGGTATGATTTACATTCATATTAGAGGTTTCATGTACAGCAACACTGGTGCGAGCTGTAAAACCTTGCTTATGTGCACCGCGTCTCAATAATATGCATGGCAGAATACTGCACAATGAGTAACACTGAGTACGGGAAAGCAGTCCATGTAGGCTCTGCATGAAACCTACATGGAGTTTATTTAATCCCCAGGATGTACTATAAATATAGCCTCAATAAAACTATATCTGTGTTTATGTCTGGTTACCTTGTACTGTCTATGGTATGCTTACAGACAGGCTTTCTATTCTAACAGTTGTTCAATTGCTACTGCACAGATACTTTTTGCTAAGAGTAATATAGTAGTAATTATCATTGATTTTCATCTCATGCAGATGAAATGATGAAATGGGGATAGCACTCAATGCTCACTATTGATTGTGTTGATATAAGCTATTCATGTATAACAGTTCATTTTTTTCCCCACAGGTTTTCTGTTTAGGCTTGTGTTATGTAGCATGTATTGGTAATACAGGATGTCAGTCATCCAACATTATTGTTTAACACATATGTTAAGAGTAGTATGTTAATGTGAAGTGCATGCAGACTGCAAGGATTGTGTGGCACAGTTGTGCTGTGGTTGGCCTTCCACTATTGTGATATCTACTGTAATGGGTTAAAATCTCACATACAGCCTCTATAGATATCAGAAATTATTATGGTGCTCTGTGTCTTGTATATATTCAGATATCATTTTCATATCACATAGGTTGGTTTATATGTCACACTACTATACGGGATGGGAACCATTTCATATAATTTTGCAGTGCACAGGAATGCAGAGAGGTAAGTTGACATAAGCTCCCACATAATCATCCCCACATGTGGACCCCACAGTAATCTAACCATGTGCGTATAACTGTCTTCCAGATGGCAAACAGACATAGGGGAAAGAATTCTGCACCACAGGAAAATTAAATTATAATAGAAGCTCTGTGCCAGCATAGATGGAGACTCCTTGGATGGGCAGGAAATACGGTTTGGAGAAATGAAATGTGGTCCATGCTTACCAACATGTTTAATGCTGTGGGAAGTCACAAAAAAATCCTGGAAGGCCTGTTCCTAATGGCACTCTGACATGATTCTTTGAGCAGCCAACAGGGGACACCAGTATGAGAAGTAAATGGATGCCACCAGTGGTGGCCCACCATGGACTCCCTCAGATGAGGTCATACAGTTTCTTCCATCTCTGCATACAGCAAGTGGGGAGCACTGCATATCTGGGGTGGGAGAGAAGCAAGTGTACCAGGCAGCATGTGCATGTGCTACTTTGCATAATATTGCTGCATATAGACTACCTAAGTACAGACTGCCATTGCATGAATATTTATGTCTTGTTATTTGCATTTTACAGCAGCAGAACTGCATCGTGCACATGGGGGCACATATGCTGATGATGACCAAATTATGTATAACGACATATTACCGTACAACGTCAGTACAGACATAACACTACAACCAGCCAGCAGCAAGACATGACAGCTGAGTGTCTCCATATACCGTTACTGTGACCATTACCTGTTATTGCTTCTGCATCCTGTAATGCCTGTGGTGTATACTGTCTGATATTGCCCTGGCATGTTAACCTACAGATACATCTTCTGGGTATATGAGCCATGTAGGAGTACCTACAGACAAACCAGGTATGGTATCTCACCATGTTCATAGGCTGTAGCACTGTGTAGCACAACTGTGTTGTATGAAATTGTCACTGTTTTTCATACACAAGGACATCTGACCAATATGTGCTCCATACATCATATGAGTATCACCATATCCTGTTACTGTGTTGTAGATGTCATCATGTGCCTATGCCTGCATGCATGACTGTGTTTTCTTTGTCTGTATTTTCCCACTGCAGCTTCTGCATTATGACAGACAAACTCATCACATAGAAAGGGTGTAACTGGTATGCAATTTCCTCTGTTTATTGCATGCCAGTGCTTTATTCCTATTGCTATCTTCTATTAATATTGTGCCCTTCTACCCCTGCATAGGACAACCACTGTTGTACATCTGTTGGAATTGTACATGCAGGCAAATACATGCTTATTAATACTGTGTTTATGTCTTTGTTTCCTACAACAGTTGCATTTCAACCCTCATCTCTCACACTGGATTCCCACAAGGACATGTCAGGTATGTGTTATGTTGTTATTTTGCTCATAGGATAATGTATGTTCCATATGAGACATAATTATCAACTTCCCATTATATAGGTTACACGGGCTGCACTCAAACATGACCTCTTTGTAAGTCCTTAACATCCATAACACTGTAGTGATACAGTTGTAGCATATGTTAGTAATGATATCCAGCATGTGATATAAGCACATTTACCTGACCTGTGCCATCTGGCTCTTCTTTTAGCACATTTACTGCCTTCATCCTCCATTAGCCCATCCACTGATCCTGAGGTGGGATCTAATGTGGCTCACTATGGTTGCATGGCTCCTAGCAAACAGGGCACAGATTTGGTGATACAGTGTGGCCTAGATGGTGACAGGATAAGGCTGTAGCCTCAGATGTAGAGGAAAACATGTCCAGCCATTCTGACAATGTGGGGACATCAGATGGTGGACAGGATGAAGCTGGTGGACCACAGTCCCATGTTGAATCTGCTGGTGATGTTAACACTTTCCCACAACACAGCAATACTGCTCGATGCCGTAGATGTAGGCATGAAGTTGGTGTGCATGGGCATGTGTCAGAGGGTGTCTGCCTACTCCTACAGGCAACTGTGCCACAGATCATATTGCACACCAGCTAGGTGTACTGCATGAAGGACAAGAGCACAGAGATGGTGAGGTCATGGCAGCATTGGCTGCACAGAATGAAAACATGTTATCTGTGGCACGGTCTGTTGAATCTCTGCTTATGGTAGTACTACAGCAGTGCCATAGTATGAGCAGGGTTCTAAGTGCCCTGACTGTTTTTAGCTGAGTGCCACAAGGGAGAAGCAGGCCCTCTCTCAGCAGACCAACCTTTGCTCATTGGGCATCAATGTCTATGCTACAATGTGCACACATGTCTGCTGCTGGCCAGTCCAGTGTGGGTCCAGAGGTCATGACCAGACAGTCAACTCACACCCATCTTCCTTCCTACAATGTGTCTACACATGCTGGCTTCATCCCATCAGTCTCCTCAATATGGGCCAAGTGTTTCCATACAAGGAAGAGGTGTCCAGGACCACAGTGTGAGCTGTAAGCATTGGTGTCATAGACAGTGTAAGAGTAACACTGACAGTTGATCCACTATGTCCTGTAGTGTCATTCGTATCCCATGGTGATGATGATTGCTGTGCAGACCACTGACAATGTCATCTGTCTGTGGTTGTTATGAAGTCTTATGCCATGACAGTCTGTCACTTTTACTGACCATAGGTGACTCCATTCAGTATGTGATATTTTAGCCATACTTTATACTGCTACATGTTACTAGAGATGTTGACAACAGCTCTGTAGTATGTCCTGACTTGCTTTTCTGCTTGCATTATTTGATAGTGGAGAGATAATGATGGGGTTCACAGAGGTATGCCCTTTGTTGACTGCTATAAATACATACGCCACTATGAGTCTGTATGCATACCTGTGTCACTTGTGGTCTGAGCTGATGGGCCCTGTCATGCCAGATTTGCATATGTTCATTCTGTTATATTCTACAATTATGTGGTTATGTCTGATGCTCAGTGTGTTCATCTACTGGGTAATTTCCATTAGATGCAATCTGTGCAGCTGTAGTGGGGTAATACCTGAACATCAATGTTTAATATGTGTACTTCTGTATTTGCAGTTTGTCATGACTCAAAGGTGGGTGTCAGGTGCTGCTGTGTTGCCTGAGTCTGGACTTTTGGTTGCATTCTCCATTGCTCATGTTTGTTTCTTCTGCCCCTCCCCCATGTCCTCCTGCTTCTCCTTTGATAGCAATGGAATTTCATCTTGTGATATCTGAGGTTTTTGGCAGGAAGACTGCCATGTGTTGTTGTTAGCATAGTGTACATGGTAATTATCTATACTGCCTTTTCAGGTGTGTATTGCAGTGCACACCAGGATGTGCCCAAACATCTGAACCTGTTTTTTCAGTACACCAAACACATGCTCTATAATGTTGCTTCTCCTCTGCAGGGTTGGAAGGTTCACTGTATGAGGTCATTTGCCATGGCTCAAGTGGTTAACTTGCAGTGAATGAACTACAACAGGCTGTGACAGCAAGTTCTCATCATGCATAATGCTGTTAGAGATGTAGTTATCTCACATTCCAGCTGTGATCCTGTACTTACCCAGTAGCAGTCCATCAGGTATTTCTTGCTGAAATGCAGCCCTCTGACTACCTTCCCTCCATATGGCATCATCATGGGCACTCCTGGGGTGTGTGCTGCCATGATGTTTTCTATGCTGCAATCTGCTGTGCACATCACCTGACAGTTCAGGAATGGCCACCCCTTTCTATTTATCTTTCTGCTTCTGGTTGCAATGCAGTCTTAACAAATATGTGGGTGCAGTCTATTGCACCAAGAGTGTAGTGGAAGTTGGCAATGTTATAGAACTGGTGCATGATGTTTTGCTTTCCATGGGTATAGATGGAAAGTGTATGTGTTCTTCTAATTTGTTGCACATTGATGACAGGAATTGTGCAGGTATGTGACTGTCAGCTGTCTGTGACATTTCTACAGCATCTCCCATATGTTGCAGGAATGTACCAGATGCCAGTACTCCTAGACTTACAGACTTGTGTTTTGAGAGGTATGGGGTTGCCTTGCAATGTATACATAGACATGTGTGTGGTGCACATGTTGCATAAGCCTGCACCTGCTGTTTGTCTAAGACGCATCTGTCAATGATTTCTTGATCTAACAGTAAGCTTAGTTGTAGCCTGGCTCTCTGTCTAGCTGCCTGACAGACAGCAGGACATACAGCCAGATCCTTATCCATGCCTTGCAGTACCACATCCTGTTGTAGTTCATTCACTGCAGATAGCATTTTTTTTTTCATTATTGTTATGGATTCTGTAGGATTCTGTGAGAATAGCTTCCTCTCCTTGTGTCACAGTATAGCATTTGCAGACAATTTTGGAAACAGAGTCATAGTTGCACTTTGTGCATGCCCAAAGCAACCTTAATTTGACAATGTGTTTTGTAATCCAACAGGGTGCATAGAGTCTGTAATTATCCTATGTTAATAAATAACTGCTCAATTGATTCCAACATGGCTTCTGAAATCGCATCTGCGCCTGGTGAACTGAAGTCTTACTAGCTTTTGGAATCCGGCCCATAGTACTGGGTCCTTTGTGGGTCTATAGATTAAACAGAAGTCCATTCTAAAGAGTCTGTTGGAGACAAGAAAAAGAGAGAGATCACTTTAGGGTTGTTTGTGTAACTCAAGGTAGGCATGCCCTTGATTGTCTAGGTGAGGAAATACTGCTGTCTCTCAAGCTGAGACAAATGCTTGGACAAAGTACTCACTAAACAGGGAATTATACTGTACTGTAAGTCTAGTGAGGAAGGACTATAGCAGGACGATGATTTCCTTAGAACTTGAAGATATACCCCTGCTGGTCAGTCTGGCTACATAAAAGGATTTTTGAAGGACAGTGACTATGTGGTGAACAAATGATAATTCACTGTCAATGAAAAAGTACAGGTCCATAGTGACTTTGTCAATTAGCAAAGGGATGTCACCTATATGGTAGGAGCAATGGTGCCTATGTTTACCAAAGGACTTAGTGCTACATTTCTTAATATTCAGCTTAAAGGTCCAGACACTGCTTGTTTGTTCATGTTAGGCCATATGAGAAAACCTGCAAGTTGGATGGAGAGCTTATGACAGCTCAGAACTAGTAGTTGTCCACACTCTTGGTCAGGCAGAAGTCTTTGATGTCAGCTATGACATCAGAGAAATAAATACCAAAGAAAAATGGCTCAAAAGTGATCATTGAGACACTACTGTTTTCAATGGCAGAGTATCCCCAACACTAGTAGATTGAGTTTTGTCAGTAAGCTATTTTGCTATCCAGCAAGTAACACAGCAGTTTACATTTAGTCTAATGAGCTTATTGATAATACCAGAATGTGGGATGGTATCAAAGGCCTTTGCCTGAGTGCAATGCATCCCTGACTTGTTCAAAGAAGTCCACCAAATTCAGGAAGCAGAATCTTCTGTTGACAAATTCAAACTGGCTTGGATCCAGGGCTTGGACACTGTTTATGTCCTTGCTAATAAGTTCTATGATGATGCATTCCATTACTTTACAATTAAGACTGGTGAGGCTTATAGTCTGTGAGACAGTATCTGGTACTGATGAGAAGGCAACCTAGCACATTATCATGACCCATGAAAGCATATTTTTTAGCCTTGGAGAGAGCATCAGTAATTGGTCTGAAGGGGTTCGTATCACGTTGTCAAACGTGTAAAAGTTTGAACGTCATATGGTCGACACCATATGATCGAACTTTTAAAAGTTCAACTGTTTCGATGGAGATCCCTGTACACTGTGGCAATGGAAGTTTTCCATTGTCTGCACTGTAGTGCGATCTCGGAGTTGGTATATTTAAAAATCAAGGGATGTGGAGGGTGCAGGGTGGGCTTGCCCCCCTGCTTAAGCTTTCAGGTAGGTCTTTTCTGTTTTTTTTTTTTACGAGTTCGAACATATGGTCTCGACCATATGGTGTTCGAACTTTTAAAAGTTCGATTATCTGATATAGACCTGGTCTGAAGTGGTGGGGGTGAGATTATTTTAGTATGTTGGAGAACATTTGAGGCAAATAGGGGTAAAATGTGATCTGAATTTGTCAGCTAATATGTTGTCTATGTCCTCAGGGCATTAGTATCTGGTGTTGTTATGTATTAACTTTACACATGGCTGGGCATTATTTTTAATGTTTCTTACATAACTGAAGAAGGCTTTGTGGTTGAACTTACAGGTAGCAATTTAATTCATAAACTTTTGGAGGATTTGATTTTACTTCTGAGTTTTTGTTGTGTTTTAGAGCTACCATCTAAATGAGTCTGCATTACATTTGCTCCTCCTGTCCCTGAGTTTCTTCCTCTTATTGTATATTTTGTTTCTACTAGGTATCCACCAACAGTGTTTATTACAGAACTTGACATTGTATTTTCTGCCTTATTGGGATAGATACCTCAATGCATGCTTTGAGGTGGGCATAGAAATTATCCACAAATGTTGCTTCATGTGAGATGAGGTCATTGAGGTGTGGAGGGTGCTTGAATTTCATCAGGTCATCAGTGAGCTGTAGTAGGTTTGCCTTAGAGTAGTCTCTAAAGACAGATTTTTTTTCGTAAATCAGGTTTTATCCTCATAGTAAACATTACTGAATGGTCATCAGAATTCACCCATGATATGGTAACTGTAGGTAACTGTAGGTACTAAGCATAAGGAGGCTATAATGGTGAAGACCAGTACCAATATTCTTGAAGTCCAGGAATCTCTGTGAATATTTATCTATGGTGGTATAGTTTTCCCAGGTAATGAAAGGATAGTCGAAGTCTCCCAGGAGAATAGTGCTACATTTCATAGAGTGGGACATCAGTTTATTTAAATATGCCTCATAGGCAGCAGGTGACATGGAGGGGGGTGCAGTAGTTGGCTCTGATGTGGTACAGAGTTTTATTTACCATAAGTGGGATGTGGAGGAGTTCAATGTCATTATCCTACATTATGAGTCTGCAAGTGAATTGGCTTCTTAGGAATACAGACCCCTTCTATAACACCATCATTTTCAACATTGGGTCTGAAAGAATGGTATGCATTGAAACCCTGCTTTTGGCGTGCTGTCACTATTCTGGAACCATGTCTCAGTAACTGTGTAGATGTCAATATTTTTAAGAGTTAAAAATGCCATTAATTACATTAACTTTTTATTTAGGCTTATAGCATTGAGTAGTGCTACCTTTATATAGTTTGATTTTGTTCAGCTATGTAGGTAATTTGGGATGACTGAATTTGCCCAAAAAGGCACTATGGGGAAAGAAAGTGTCCTAGACAATATATACAAAAGCCATGAGGAGCAAACATCCAAGAGGGCTGCACACTGATCAATAGCTTAATTTCAGCTCTTCCAGTGTGAAAAAGGAAGCTGAGAAACAGGAGATAGTAATTCTTATTTACTCACTAGTACATAGACTGCCTGGATGCTAGCAAAGAAGAAACTTATGCAGCCTGAAAGAAAATCATTTAGAAAAGGTGAAAAGGAAACAATGACTGGGAAGAATCCTGCAGCTGTTCAGCAAAAAGCAGTTCAAGCTCCAACTTTGGTATAAGAGATGGCTACCAGTAATTTAGAGGAAAAAAAATCAAATGTACTCATAGCTGGTTAGTGAAACATTGAAGGAGTATATCAAGTGGAATAACAAAAGGTTGGAATGGAGTATGGTGTTGGGAGATGGAGATGAACAGGAAGAAGACCAGCAACACTGAAATTAGTGATTAACTGTGAGACTATAAAGCATCAATCACATTTGTGAAATATGATTTTACAAGAAAACGTGGCTGAGAAAGGCTGGACTTTTGTTGACTTTGTTAAACTTGTGGGCAGACTGAAAAAAACACATACCCCACTATATGTCATTAATGTTTAGAAGAAGAACAACAAAAGGGAAAAAATAAGTAAAACAATGTTTGTTCTTAACAGTATTTGTATAAAATATTTCATGATATAAACTGGTTGTTATATAGTAAAGTGGATTTGTATAGTATGTAGGCAGGAGTATCTAAAATGAGGGGTGAGGGTGAGCCTTTTCAGTGATTGTATGTAATAAAGATACTAAAGTAAGCAAGTACTTTTTTTAGCTTTAAGAAATGTATGCATTGCAATGCAAAATGAGAAGAAATGCTGAACAAAAGAATGATTAAGTTAATATGCTGTAACCTTGGGCTGTTGGGATGAAAGATAGGCTATAAAAGTGCAATGATTATAATATATATATATATATATATATATATATATATATATATATATATATATATATATATAGTGTTGAGATGTTCTCCTTACTAGCTTAATCTAAAAACATGGTAAATGTAATGAGAAGGTCTGAGTCTCGTCTATTCTAAAAGTGTATTAGTTCTGGTTTAAGTACTTGGGTTGGGCTTCAGACCAGTCATTTTACATTAAGAAGGTTTGTGGTTTGCACTCTTGTGGGAGGAGAGGCTGGACTCTGCTCTTCTGAGCTGGGAATTTCTGGTTAGCAGCTTATAGTGCCTGCATATTTTAACTTTTTCTTACTGAAATTGGTGGCCTTGTCTGCTATCGCATAAACTAGATTCAGGCCTGGTGAATCTAGTTTTGTTTGCATAACTTGAGCACTAATCCAGGCCTTCTTTTTTGGAGAAGGTTCCCCTGCATCCCAGTGGCACGAGTATGCAGTTAGAACTTGTCTGATTGAAGACTACAGGAACAGGGCTCAGTTTTGAGATTTTTTTTACTGGTTAATTGGTTAATTTGTTTAAAAGCCTTTTCTGATTGCTTGTAGTCATCTAAAGCTGTTTTAAGTATATTTTTTACTGTTTGTAGTAGTTTAAAGCTGTTTTATGTGTATTTTTTCCTGTTTATGCCTTATCTTTTCAAAAAAATGTCCCTTGTTTCCTGCCTTTCTAAGCTAGTATATTTCAGTTTTCAGGCTAGTGCTGAATTCAGGGCTGTGTTACAAGTTTCTGAGTTGCCCATACCTTACTTGGATAGAAGGAGGTTTTTCTCTTCACCTGTGAGAGAGGGAGCTTTAAGCAGCCATCTGTCCCTGGAGGAGTGGTTCCAGCCCAGAAGTTAGTAGTTTATAGGCCATTTTGGGCTAATTTCTATCTCTTTCATTTTCCTGCTGTAAAAACCGCATTTGCATGGTTTTGCATGTCCGGGCAGTGCCAGGTAGCTAGGGCTAAATTATTCCCAGCTCCACCAAGTCTCCTCTTCAGTTTTTCCCTTGAAAGTAGTCTAACTCTCAACCTAAGCATTTAAATAGCATCTTACAGTCCAGAACTTGCTCAGACCTAATAGCAAGCACTAATATACCCCGACACTTGATTGCCTAGCAGGGCAAGGCTCATTATTCACCCCTCACCAACCAAGTGACTAAGCAGCTCACTCTAATATTCAGGCATGACCAAAAGACAATTTCAGGTATACTCTGCAGTCCAGCTGGTGAACCTGGGTATCCTGAGGCAATGTTACAACTGCCTGATGTACACAGGCAACCCTCTCCTCCTACCACAAAACATTAACATATGCGAGAGATGCAATTATATAGCTAAATTGGAAGCTAAGCTGTCTCCACCCAAGACTGGAACAGGCAGTCATGAGGAGAAGGTTAACACTTGCACCACACCTCCGGCCTCACATAGACATATTAAACCAGCACTGGCAAAAAATACACTTAAATACACAAAATCATACAAGCAGGCTCTAAATAAAAACCTTCAAAAGCATCAGAGACCTCCAAAGCAGACACTCAAAAAACCTGCACCTCCCGTCACAAACCAGACAACACATAAAACACAAAATCAGTGTGCTGCACAATCACAGCCCTTAAGGTGAAATAACATACTTAACACACCTGTAATAGGCGACTATATAGTCAGGCACACTGACTTCCCACTCACTAGGCTGGACAAGGAAAAGGTTACTGTTAGCTGCCTCTCGGTTGCCAGAATCTGCCACATAACACAAGCACTCAGGTCACTCCAGAACAAGTACAAATATGACTCTGTCATTGTTCATGTTGGTGTGAATGACCTGAGACATACCTCCCTGGACTACATGAAAAGAGACATGGAAGAGCTCTCTGATCATGTAGCCCAGGCGGGTATGACCCTGACCCTGAGTAGCATCCTGCCCTCACTAAGAATGATACCGCAGTATAAAGAAAAAAATTATCAATTTCAACAATTAGCTAAGCTTCTGGTGTCATTCACAGGGGATCCAGTGTCTGTCAGCCTGGCACGACATGCTCGACAAGCCTCGTTGCTTCACAAGAGACGGCTTGCACTTATCACCCCTAGGCTTTCGAATACTGGCCAAGGCTCTTGCTGCCCCCATAGTGCCTTTTTTAGGCAAGGCTCAAAAGTCAAACCCACCTCCGTAAACAGCACAAATAAAAAAATGAGGGTTATGCTACTCAACGCCAGGAGTTTAAATCTCAAAATGCAAGTGCTCGAAGCACTCCTCAGTATGGAGAATGTTGACATCTGTGTAGTAACTGAAACCTGGTTCAAGGCTCCACATAGCACCTCAGCACTACTGGGCTACAATTCATACCACACATTTCGGCCACAGAACATGAACCGAAACACAAAAGGAGGGGGTGTATCCATATTCATCAAGATACCACCACCTCTAGGTTAGTGGCGCAGCATGATACCTCTGAGATCATCCATGTGCAACTAACATCGGGCAAATCTGCAATGCAAATTGTGGACTGCTACAGATCACCCTCCATGACCCAGGACCACCACTCTGCCTTTCTGGAGACACTGGAAAACATGAAGGTCCTACCGAGCACCCTGATATTGGGCGATTTCAATGACCCTACCGTTAACTGAGGAAACAACTCAAGTGCAAACTCCCAGGTCCAGCACTTCCTGGAATTTATCAACTCAAATGCCCTGGATCAGCTGGTAAACTCCCCTACCAGAGGTGAAAACATATTGGACCTGGTCATCACCAACATGGGCGACAGGTGTTCTGCACCAGAGGTCAACCCATCACTGGTTAGAGCAGACCGTAAACTAATCACTCTGGATGTCCACACCACACCACCACCCCCAACCAAGGAAACCACAGTGAAAAGCTTTTCTATAGCAAACTTCACCTTTCTTAAGACAGAGGTGGTAAGTTTCACAGCCCCCATGCTAAAGGATAACAGTGTCCAAGATGCAGGAACCTTTACAATTGCACTCTATGAGCACCTACAAGGATGCATGGATCATGCTATCCCTAGCAAAACCAAGACTCACTCCCCTAAGAGAAGGAAACCAGTCTGGTGGATCCCTGCCATAAACAGGCTATACAATAGAAGGAGGAAACTAGTTCAGAAAAAAAGCAAATCTCAAGAAGGAAAGACTTCCCTGATCAGTATCAGTAAGAAACTAAGGTCCCTCATAAAATCATCCAAGGCTAACTTCGAAAGAAAAATAGCCAAGGATTCGAAAGATAATCAAAAAGCCTTCTTTAGCTATGTCAAGAATCTAAGTGGCAACTCGCATGTCTGCTCTGAGCTAGTGCAAAATAGCACAAAATATACTGAACCTACGCATATTGCCAACATCCTGGAAGATAGATTCAGTGCAAACTTCACCCCCCCTCACCCCCAAAAGGGCCCACAACAATACCGGAAAAGTGTAGTGCCCCAGAAATCACAGACGCACAGGTGAAAACAGCCCTTTCAAAAGCCAAAAGCACAGCATCAATGGGGCCATATGGTGTCCCAGTCTGGGTCTTGCATGAACTACAGAACGAACTAACCCCCCACCTAAACACACTGTTCAACCTCAGCCTCTCCACAGGCTACATGCCCATAGAATGGCACACAGTAACGGTTATTCTGCTCCACAAAGGAGGGGCCACAACTGACCCTGGTAACTATCGCCCCATAAGCCTGACTAGCCTGATCTGCAAGGCTATGGAGCGCATCATCATGGAACTCATTAACAAAGACATTGGGAACCTCCAAACACTTGACCTGACCCAGTTTGGCTTTGTTAAGGGCAGATCATGCCTACTGAACCTGATTGACTTCTTCGAGACAGTCACCAAGGCCATAGATGAGGGCAAGGTGGTTCACACAGCCTACCTTGACCTTACCAAGGCTTTTGACATCATTCCCCACTCGGGAATTATAGAAAAACTCACCAGCCTGAACATAAACCCCTACGTCACAAGATGGGTTGCCAACTGGCTTACAGACTGAACTCACATGGTAAGAATAGCGGGCTCCAGGTCTGACTCTAAACCAGTCACAAATGGTGTCTCACAAGACTCAGTCCTGGGACCCCTACTGTTCGGCATATACTTCTCAGAAGTACAGGAAAACACAGGAGGACTATGACTAACCAAATTTGCCGATGACTGCAAATTGGGAGCAATAATTGACTCTCTGGCTGACACAGATATTTTCCAAAAGGGCCTTACTGAGGCGGACACCTGGTGTCAAAGTCATGGTCTCAAGCTAAATGCCAAAAAATGCCTAGTCATCCCATTTGGGAAAAACAAAACACCCATTATTACCACATAGGTGGCAGCCCTCTTAATACAGAATAGGTAATAAGAGATCTGGGGACCCAGGTAGATAGTAATCTCTCCTTTGATGATCATATTGCCAAAGTAGTTAGGAAATCCTTCTATGTAGCCCATCTAATTACTAAAGGGTTTGCATCTAGAAATAAAGAGGTTATAGTGCCCCTCTACTCATCACTCATCAGACCCATTATATAATACAATGCCCCATTTGGGATGTACCTCACAAGACACTTCCAACAGCTGGAAAGACCACAAAAGTACCTCACCAAGAGGATTACTGGCCTCAAACATATGTCCTATGCAGCCTGACTGGAAAAACTCTGGCTGTACTCAGTGACATATCGCTTACTCAGAGGTGATCTCTGCCTGACTTGCAAAGCCATGTCCAACTCAGAATTGATGGATATGTTCCACCTAAAGAAATCCAAGTCACTGCGAGCCACTCGCTTTAGTGAGCTAAACCTCACCACAACAATAAATAGAACATGCTGGAGGGATAAATTAATTTCACAGAGATTCCACATGGTTTGGAACAAAATTCCTAACTACATTAGGCAGAGCCCCTCACTAACACTCTTCAAGAGAAACCTTGACAAGTGGATGGGTAACAGAAAATACACCCCTGGGATCACTTCATTGGCTCTTCTTGACAGAGGCTCAGTTAATTAATCAATGTGGCAGCAAAAGCTGACACACTCTGGCTAGGCTTATAAATGCCCTCGGGCAGATAGCTTAGTACATACCTATGAACCTATATGTAATAATATTAGCTCATTTTTTGTTTAACTTTCAGATAATAGATGTTCAGTGTGAGCTGAGATGTCTGCAGCTGAGGGCAATTGTTAATTCTGGTCTTATGTTACCGTGGAGATAAGCTGAATACATGAGCAGGCAATTACACATGAGAGTTCTGAGCATTGTTTGCCGAGGGAAAAATAAAATTAAAAGTAACAAGGGCGAACAGCTCAGAACAAATTTAAGTTTGAAATAATTGGAAGTGAATAATTGATAGTTTCCTAGTAGTGTAAATATGTCAATGCATTTAATAGAACAGTATATAATGTAGTTTTATTTAAAGATAGCTGGTTCAGTTTTTCTTATAGCTAAAATTTAATGTTTACTGAAAGTATAAAAGCTGTTTTTCACATCTGGAAGAGGAAAAGAGATAAGAAAAGAAAAGAAAGCAATCTATGTAAGTGAGGGGACAAGCTGTAACATGCTTCAGCATGGATTACCTTAATTTTATGTTACGTAATGCCTGTGAGTACAGTTGTCAGCTTGGGACAATTGCTCCTATCGGGATGTTTAAACTTCATTATTTGAAGATGTACATCATTTTGTGTGTTCTTTTACATTAATAGGTTATAGGGGTTTTCTGTGTGTTTTGGGGGGCTTCATTAAAGCAAAATGTCTTTAAAAATGTGGCATAAGTTCAAATGGATATGACAAGAAACAGCTGTATGAAAACTCAACCAGTCAAACATCAGTGTGTGCATGTAACACAAAAGTTGAAATATACATTTAAAAAAATGGTTGTGTATAATAGGTGTGAATAATAACTTCTTATCAAATGGCTATGTTATCATTATTTTGGCATATACATGGCCTCACAGATATAGGCAAAAAATTAAGAGTATTGAATTATATTAAGAAATGCACAGTGCAAATAGTAATACTGCAGGAGACACATTTGGAAAGAAATGACCATATGAATTTGATAAGGAAAGGATTTCAGGATAGAGGTTCAAAAGAATATCAGGGACAAAGGGAAAAGTGATTATATAATTGTAAGAGGAGTTACAATAGTGATAGAAGAGGAAGAAAAGATAACAATGGTAGATTTGTGGCAGTAAGAGGCTACTGCCAAGAGAGGAGGATTACGCTGGCAGGTATTTTTTATTCAACCTAAAATTGCTATTATGGAGCTTAATACATTTTTGGGAGAAATAATCAGCTTTTAGCAGGGAATATTACCTATAGGTGAGGATTGGAGCTTGATTTACAATGGTGAAGATGTATCTGGGAGACATAGAAGGTATAACAAAAGAGGATAGATTTCTGAACAAATTTATGAAACTATTTGCTATGGAAGACATGGATTCAGTAGTAGGAACTCAGAATATGTACATATTATTTCACCAAGGTACAATAACTGGGCTAGACTAGACAAGAAATTATATTTCACAGGAACATGTGCATATAATTGAAAGCTTCACCACACATCCAGTAACTATTTCAGATCATGCACCATAAAAACTAAGATAAAAATATAGGATAATGAAGTAAAAATTAGATGCTAATGCTGTCCTCTTTGTCTGTTAAAAAGAGAGGAATTTAAGGAATGGATAGTAGAAATTATTAAAGAATAATTAGGAAAGATAGAAATTTCTTAAGAAGTGATAGCTAATGAGTGAGATAAAAATGAAAGCGGAGTTTAAAATGGAGTAGAACTAAAAGGAAAAGCGATATAGTTAAGAAGTAACAGATATTTATAGGGATGACAAAGGATAATGTATTGTAGAATAAGGGAAATCTTACAGAGCAATAAGAGTGTAACTGCAGAGTGCTAAGGAGAGAATAAAGAAGTATCTGAAAGATATGCATGAATTTAAAAAGATTGTTCTTAAGCTTTTTGATAATAACGTCACTCCACAAAGACTTTTAGCACAATGACTAAGGCAACGTAGTAGTAGAGGGGATGTTGCCAAATATAGGAAGCCTATAACAAGAAAAATAACCAGAGATCTTATAGAAGTATTAGAGCTATTTTGGAAAATGTTAGAAAACTTGTATAAAGCAGAGAAATGTGGAAATCAAGAAAGAGCACAATTGGAAATATTTTTGGAAAATGTAAGCATGTCAAGGTTAAAGGTAGATGAGGCTCAACAATTAAAGACAGGAGAATATGAGATAAAAATGGTGACATATAATCGATATGCAGGAATGTCTTCAAAAATAGATGGTGTTCCTGTAGAAGTTTGGAAGCTGTGGGGAGTGATAAAGATCTGGAAGATTTTGTTTAACAGTATTTTAAAAATAGGAGAAGCACCAACATCCTGGAAGAAAGTTGTTGTGGCTGTGTACCCAAAGACAGTAAAGACACACCAGACCCAGCTTTGTATAGACCCATTTCAATTTTAAATCATGATTATAAAGTGGTTAAGTCTATAATAGCTAAGGAATGGCAAAGATGTTGTCAAAGGTGATAGATATGGATCAATGTAGCTATGTGGAGGAGAGCCAAACATTTGACTACATTAATAGAACAATAATGATCCAAATGGAAGCAGAATGTAAGAAAATACAGCTGTTGTTGATGGGTCTTGATGCAGAGAAAGCATTTGACAGAGTAAGCTGGGATTTTATGAGTAGGGAAATGGAAGTATTTGCATTCCTTGATACAATAATAATGTTAATTAAGAGGATATAAGAGGGATTGGAGGCAGGAATTAAAGTGGGAGGGTCACTCTCTCATATGTTATGTCTGAACAGAGGAACAAGATAGGAGTTCTTTCCCTTTGATATTTTCTTTATATTTAGAGCCACTAGCAAAGAAAATAAGGGACTCAGAAACTCATGTGTATCATTGGTATGGTAATCACAAAATGCTAGCTTTATTTGCAGATGATATTAATTTGTACCTAATAAAACTGGAAAAGAACATCTCAGAGCTGTGAAACATTCTAAGACAGTTTCAAATCTTTTCAGGATATAAAATTACTGAACATAAAAAAAGGCTAAGCTATAGATTATTTTCTGTCATACTAATTGGTTTAGAAATACCTATATTTACGGAAACACGATAAATGGAGTATTTAGAAGTATGGGTTAAAAAGGCTCCTGTTATAGCAGATAAAGATATGTTGGAAGAGACTAAACAAATTATAATACAAAAACTGAGAAACTGAAAGTTCTTGCTGATGGATATGGACTACAAGATACAAGCAGTGAAAATGTTTTTAGTCCCTTTAGTTTTATATACAGGTCAAACATATGTTTATCAACTAGAGAAGAAGTTGTGGACAATAATTAACAAAGATTTGAAGAATTTATCTGGAAATGAAACGTGCAAGGGTCAAGTTGGATAGCTTGATCCTTCCGATAGAAAATGGTGGTTTAGGATTACCTCAGAAAGAAACTAATAAAGAAAAAACACCAACAGGTCAACTGAACCATGAGAACCACAAGCAATAAATTAATATTTTTTATTAAGTGCTTTGTTCTTATGTACAATCCAAAGAGCTTCATCAGAATAAAGCCCAAAACATTGCCATTACTTTCTAAATAGGCCTCTCACAATTAATCATCTCCAGTCATTTAACCACCTTAATTTTTAAAGAGATATGACATAAAAAAACTAAAACATTCTTCCCCATAATAACCATCATGGCAAAATACCATAATGAAATAGAAATATTATAATATAATAAAAAGCCTTAATCAATAATTTTGATTAATCCATAACTTTGATGCCCTGAATTTCAAAATACTACTGATAGAAACAGAATCATTTAAACTAGGGAATAAAGTCACTTAAAGAAATAATTCTCTGTGTAAATCTTTAGAATACAACAAAATCAGTCACCCCCTCTCATTAATGGAGGAACCCTTTCCAAAAAAAATAAATTACTGCATACAAGAGTATGCTTATATAATGCATTATTTTTATCCTTATTATGAATACAATATAAATGCTAATAAATTCTACATTTAAGGGACCTCTAAGTCTTACCAACATAAAAACCATGGCATGGCTGAAGGTAGCTAAATAAACTACACCCATAACATTACAAGTAAACTTGCCTCTAAAATAAACTTCACCTGAATAATTAATAATATTGACGTTGTCAATTACATTAATGTAGAGACAGCATGGGCAGTCACCATAGCTATCCATCTTAAAATTTCCATTTATAGTATATCCTCCACCTTTCACAATATTTTTAAAATTCCTTCCCCTTTTAAAAACTAAATTAATATCATTACCTAATTTATTTTTAAAGCATCGCTCAAATTGATGTTCAAAGTCCGATTTTTAACTTTGATTTCTTCAGTCTTACCACTGTTATTACAAAATGGTAATATCATAGCTCTGTCAAATTTGACATCAACAGTCCCCCCTACTTCTGTGGTGTTTTTCAAGTTACCACCCTTCAATATAGGTTTAAAAACAGTTTGTCTTTTAAAAACAACCGCCCTTTTTATCATTTTTACTAACTCATCTGGGTTTCCTCTTTCATAAAGCATGTATTTAAAGTTATGTATTTCCTTAATGACTACTGACTAATCTGAAATAATATGAGATAACCCAGCCATCTGTCCTTTTACTAAACTAACTTTTGGCTTATATGGGTGACAGCTGTTGAACTACAAATAAGTATTAGAAAAAGTGGTTTTGTGATGTATAGTAGATTCAAATCCTTTTCCCTGAAAATGTTTATATAATTCAATATTCAAAAGTTTAATAGATTTATTATGCCAATTGTATATAAATTCAAAAATCCTGTAGAGGAATTAATAAATGTCATAAGTTAATTCAAAAATTGTACATCACCTTTCCAAATTAAAAACACAATCTAAAAATCTAGAATACAGTAAAATATTATCATAAATTTTCAATTTAAATATGCTATTAGTTTCTCAATACCATCTAATAATGATAGCATAAATAGCAGGGAAGCTGCTCCCATGGATAGACCCTTAATCTGTTTAGAACACTTCAAAATACATAAAGTTATTATGGAGTACTATTTCCATAATTAAAATGATGTTCCTAATGTCTATGTTTGTTAATATATCATAAGAAAGTAATGCCTGGAAGAACCAATCTAGTCCTATATCATGTAGCATGGAAGAAAACAAATCCTTCATATCTATAATTAGCAGCAGTATGTTCATTCTAAAATCAACTTCTTGTAACATCTGCAAAAAAAAGAATCCAAGAATCTTGTATTGCATGCTTATCACTAAAAAATCATTTTAATTTCAAATCAATATATTTAGCTAGTGGTTTTATTTTTCAATGTGCAGATGCAACTATAGGTCTTGGGGTTAATAACATTTCTATGAGTCTTAGGTATTTCACAAAAGGGGAGGTTATAGGCCTACTAACAAATAATTGAATTCTTCCCTGGAAAGATCACTTGCCATTAATAAATCATATAAAGCCAAATTAATAGCTTTAAAAGATACCTCAGTTTCTTTAATAGAACTGATACTGTACATCTCATCTAATAATAGCTTAAAAAATTCTTATTTCACATCATAGTGTCCATAAGTACTACCTCTATCCTTATCGGGTTTCATAATATGCACAGTGTGATTGTTTTTCAGAAAATTCAGTAAATCACTTTCCTCCCTAATTAAATTATAATTTTTTTTTCAATCATGTCTGGTCCAAGTGATTTCTTAATTCAGACTCACACATGGTCTCAAAAATATACAAAAATGGATATATTGAGGGGGGGGGGGTTAAAGGTACTTTTATGTTTAAAGTTAGAACCAGCATTACTTATATTACCAAAGAAAAGCAGTTGCAAATTAATTTTTCTAACAAATAGTTTCAATTCAATGAGGAAATCAACTAAATTAACTTTCCTATCTAATGGAAAAGTAAATCCTTTACAAAATAAATTAGCATAATCATTGGTAAATATCAAACTGGGTGGCCGCGGTGAGCAGTGGTTAGTGTTGCCGCAAAAGGTTCTCCAGTTCCTTTTTGCGGAGTCTGCATGTCCTCCCTGTGGTCATGTGGGCTTCCTCCGGGTGCTCCGGTTTCCTCCCACATCCCAAAGACATGCTGGAGGTGGGTTGGACACTCTAAATTGGCCCTAGGCATGAGTGCATGTGTGTGTGTGTGCCTTCTGTGGAAGGTTGGATGCTGGGCTGGCAACTTAACACCGTAAAACTCCACTGCCAATCATGAGCGAACAGGTGATCCACTGTGGTGACCCCTAACCAGGAAAATCCAAAAGAAGAAGATTGGTAAATATCAAACTGCTATAATTATATACCTTAAAACCTTTAAAAACATGTATCACATTATTTAAATGTGTTAATCAAGGGCAGAAGCTGCTCCCATGATGACACTCTTAATCTGTTTAAAACACTTTCCTTTAAAAAATATAAAATTATTATGGAATACTACTTCCATAAATAAAATAATGTTCCTAACATCCCTATTTATTAATATATCATAGGAAACTAATACCTGGGAGAATCTTTAAGATGGATAGATGTGGTGAATGCCCATATTGCCCCTACATTAATGTAGTTGACAAAATCAAGATTATTAATTATTCAGGGGAAAGTTATTGTAGTGGCAAGTTTAATTATAATACTATAAGCATAGTTTATTTGGCTCACCACAACCACTGTAGTCTAAACAAACCTCAAATGAAAAAAACAACCAGCCAGTAATCCAAAAGAACTTTATTGCCTCTAATGTCTCGGCCAACAAAGCCTTCAAGGAGTAGAATTCTAGAGGAATCACCTGACATAAATACCCTCACTAATTACAATTAAAATACTTAATTACATAATTAGATTAAAAACTCTCCAATTACATTCTAAATTTAACCGATTTGGAACCAGAGTGTTAAACTTCAATATGTACACAGATTCTTTGTACAGTAGACTCCATCTTGTCTGGTCTCACAGGGACCGGACTTTAGGCTGGATAAACGAATAGCTGGTTAATCAGTAAATGCATACAAAATAGCATTTATAGTTTATAAAGCAGCTAGAATAACAGGGTTTGTGTTAGTATGCATTTTTAAAATGAATATGAAGTCTAAAACTAAAATGTCTGTCATTATTTAGCCAGGAAGAGGCGGAGGTGTTATTCTTCTCTGTTGTCTTTTACTAGGGCTATGGCAGAAATTTGCTGTCCGGTTAAAGTGGAGGCTGGTTAAAGAGAGGCCGAATAAGAGGGAGTCTACTGTACAACAATCTATTTTTTATATGGACACCAACATATTGTTCTAATAGAATGCACTTTGAGAGGATTCGTGAGCACCTTTATGCCATAAAATAGTGTGATGCTGCAAATGCTTTAACTAAACATGTGTTAGAATCTGACTCGCAACATAGTTTTGTTTTTAAAGTAATGAAGGTAGTGTTTAACAATCCCAGCGGTGGTAATTTAAAGAATTATACTGAACAGAGAGAACTTCAGTGGATTTTGAGGTTTGGTGCTGAAAGGAAACCTGGCCTCAATGACAGGGTTTCTTTAAGACCCATTCTAAAATCAAGAGATTTAGTTAAGTGATAATTGCTTATTTTAATAATTGATGACTGCTGTTTTACTATATAAATGTGTTTTGCTGTGATATTATTTGTCTGAAAAAGCACTTCGGTGCAAAAGCACTCACCATTTGTTGTCAAGGTTTGTTTTTATTAAAAGAATTGTGCTACAGCTTTGTCTTCTGGGATTCCTTCTATTTTTTTACTTGAAAATCTAGCATGAACTAAAATGTCTCTAATATTTTACTTTTCCCTCTTTTATAAAAGACCATAGGGGTTCAACCTCCCCAGTCAAAAAATCTCTAAGGAACATTAAGTAACCCCAACAAAATTTAGCTAATTCCACTGACTTAGAACTAAAAACACTATACGTGGTAACAAAATACATCCTTCCTGTATTTTTCTGTACAATTTATGGGCACTTTATTATTTTGGTGCCTATCTATTTGTTCTGTTGCAAACATATCCCAACACTTCTGTAAGACCTTTCTATTATAATATCTATCCACAAACATCTTAAATGTTCTTTCCATATCTGTCTTAAAATCCACTTCATTATTATAAAGTCTACGTATTCTTAAAAATTCACCATATGGTAAAGCTTGAAAGGTATGAGGAGGATGACAACTTTGTGCTTGTTGATACTGGGTTCCATCCTGAAATTTTCTGTGTACAGTTGTCCTAATATTCATTCCACTACTTATATCCACCACCACATCTAAAAATGAAACCCTTCTGTTAACATTCAGTCCATCAAATTGTAAGTTAAATCTACTGAGTTGTAATCGAGACACAAAAAAAGTTTATTTAGCTACCTACCTACCTACCTGTCATGGCAGGCTTTTTATGTTGATAAGACTGTGGGGATCTTTAAATGTAGAATTTATGAGCATTTATAATGTATTCATAATAAAGATATTAATAATTCATTATATAAGCATACTCTTGTATGAAGTAATTTTTATTTTTTTATTATTTTAGAAAGGGTTCCTCCATTAATGAGAGGGGGGGGTGACTGTCAGAGTATATTGGAATCTAAAGAATTACACTGGCAATTATTGCTTGAAGTGATTTTATTCCTTAGTTTAAATTATTCTGTTTTATCAGTAGTATTTTGAAATTGAGGGCAAGGATATAGCCAAGCATACTCTTTGTACTCTACAGAATACATTTTTATTTGTATCATTTAGAAACTTTGTTGCTTTTTCGAGCTGTATTACATCTACAACTGTTGCAAGTGATGTTTCTAATAACAGGTATATAACCTTGCTCACAGAGTGGATTGATAATTAAAATTATGTGTACATTTATTAACTGCTGGAAGGGCCAACATTTTGAAATATGTGTCCATTTTTAAATTCCGTGTGGATTGGAGAGCAGTGAAAAAGTATTTTTGAGTACAAATGGAATTTTCTGGCAAAACTCGTGACAGAGGGTATTAAAAATATGAATTATTTATAAAATTATTGATTAAGGTTTTTTATTTTATTATTCTATATATATTTTCTTATGGGCATTTTATCATGATGGTTATTATGGGAAAGAATGCTTTAGGTATTTAGTGTGCTATCTCTTTAAGAATCAAGGCAATTAAATGATTGGTGAGGATTAATTGTGAGAGATCTATTTAAAAAGTAATGGTAGAGTTTTGGGCTTTATTCTGATGATGTTCTTTGGATGGTATATAAGAATGAAAGCACTTAATAAAAATTATATTTTATTATCCATGGTTCTTGTGGTTTAGTCAACCTGTTGGTGGGTTTATTTTCTTTATTGCTAATTTAGAGCTGCACATTTAAGTCTCATATACATAGCACAAGCAGAAAGCGAAAATTCAAAGTGGAAATGGATAAAGATAAAACAGGAGAGAAAATCAAGAAATAAGGAGAGACTGAGAATTTAGATGCAGATCCATACGGAGTACAACAGCCATACCAAATATTGTATTCATAAAGTAGCAGAAAGTGTTCTACTAACTAAGCCAACACAAGAATGAAGGAAGAAGATTTTGCCAATGGGGATGACTGCAAGTAGGTGTACAGGAAAAAGGCAAGAGGGGACTAGAATTTGCTGGAGAAAACTGGCAAAGGGACCAAGGTACTGATAACAAATACCTAGTGAAGGAAAAGTAATAGAATGGGAAGAGGCCAAGAAGACCTTGGGACTGCAGGCTAGAGACTACCTTCCCTACCAGGGAATGGTATCAGAGTATAGGCAAAAGGAAAGGAATAGGGGAACCATAAGTGAAAGACCTGCTTTGGTAGAGTTTTTAGTTCAATCTAGAACAGAAGCTGCTGTTAAAAATGAATAATTAATAGGGCATATAAAATATTGCACTATAGCTATAGGAATCAGTCAGAGGAGGTAAGAAAAGATTGGAAAGAGAGCTTGGATAAGCAAATTACATGAAGACAATGGATGGACATATAAATGGCTCCCAAGTATGCAACAAAGTCTAAAAGATTTTGTTTTTTGCTTGGAAGTGTTTGCATAGATATGTTTATATCCCAAGCAAACTCCCAAAAAAATTTCCTCAGGTAGATGGCAAATGTTGGAAATGCGAAGTGGAAGAGTTAAGTGAGAACTTATGTTTTCGGAGTATAATGAGTTAGCAAACTTTAAAAATTCCTTAGAGAGTACACTGTCAAAAATACTGGGTGAACAAAAGGGTGCAACTAATGAAATGTTTATTTTGAGCTGGGACACAGGATCTGAATTGTCTAGCATAGCAGACTTTTTTAAGCTTAATTCGGGTGGCTGCCAAAAAGCAATTACTAGAAAATAGAAATTAAAGTTTAAGCTAACTGTATTTGAAGTACTGAATATTATAACAGAGATAAAAGAATTGGAAGTGGGGTCCTTGGAGCAAATTACATAGAAATAAATGGAAACTGTGGTAACAATGCATGCACAATAATGGTCTGGAGGAATAGTGAGGTTTAAGTGAAGGCAGGAATTAAGCAATTTATGTAATGTTGGACTGACAACAGTTATACAAAAGAAAATATGTGATATAAAATGTATATAACTGTCAGCAAGTTAATATATATTTTTTTATATAAATGTATATTTGCCTCTGTCATAAGTATAATTTAATAAACACACTAAAAAGCATTAAAAAAGTCATGAGGAGAGAAAGATAAAGAGAGAGAGAGGGGCAGGTCATCCTTAACAAAGCAGCCAGAATTGTTGACCATCTCTTCACAGGATGATATATATATATATATATATATATATATATATATATATATATATATATATATTTATATTTATATATTCACAAGATGATGATCTCTCTCTCTCTCTCTCTCTCTCTATATATATATATATATATGTGTGTGTGTGTGTGTGTGTGGGTGTGTGTGGGTGTGTGTTGTATTATTGCATTCCCCTAGAATGACATCAGTAACTAAGCCAATAATTAGTGTCGATTGTTTTTTGATTATATTGTAGCATCATCTTTGATGATATAAGGATACTGCTGAATACTAGCTTCACACCAATTTTCAGATGCATATTCTAAGAAGTTCATCAGGTCTCTCTTCATATGAGTCAAGCAGGTAAGTTTCAAATCATGCTCTCTCTCTTTCTCTCTCTCTGTGTCTCCCACATGCGCAATGACCAGATCATATGCATACCAAGGGTGAAGGGACTTGAGGGCCTTAGTAACATCATGAATCATGGCACCTGCAAGGTAGATAACTATCATCCTGTCCTTGCACTGCCTGGTGAGTGGTGCATATGTGTGTCTGACTATGGAGTCACCTATGACTAACGCATTCTCAAATGTACTGGCTGGACATTGCTGCTTTAGGGACTTTATCTTGTCACTTGAGTGGCCATTTTTGTAGTTAGGTTTTCTGTAGTGTTTGTTGTTTGCCTGTTAGTGTGATGCTGAGTGTCCTGCATACCAAACCTTTGTCTAAGAGGCCTTTGTGATTTGGGCAGATACTGTATGTTTTAGTACCTCAGAGTAGGAAGACTTATATGTTGATTTAAGACATGGCGGACATGATTGTGAGAGGTGGGTTTCAGAACTGACAGCATGCTGAGTACAGTCTACAGTTTTAGAATAGAGCCTGGCCTTCTAAGTTTGTAGGTACTTGTACCTCTCACAAATAGAATCCTCTAGTGGAGGAAGCAAATAGCTGTTAATGAGCATTAGGACATTTTTACATTGCCAAGGGTGCCTAGTGTTACCAGGCTGGCAAAAGAGTGTATGGTAAACTGTGAGTTTGTGATATATAGTGATTAATGAGAAGGAATTACTAATGCATACTATTGAAGTGTAATTCCAGAAAGGCATCTAGATATCAAAACACAAGAAGAAACAGTGAGTCAGCACACTTATATTTATAACTGAACCATGGCAACAATTTGAGAGTACAAAAAGCAGGAAGAAGTGAAGCAACAACTTATGGATGCTAGAAGCAGCAAATTCCAACTTAACTCAATTGATTTAGCTTGGGTGCCAAAGCAACAGCTTAGTACAGTGATGAGACAATATGCAGTTTGCAGAAATGACTAGACTCAGGGACATGAAAACAAAAGTAAATGACAAGTATAAAAGGAAGTATGGGCAATAGCAACTACTATCAAGTTGGCTCAAATGCCACAATCACAGTTTTATGCAAATTTACAAATTGCAGCAAAGACTAGACTTTGGCTATGATGTCCACAGCTTTAAGAATAGTGAAATGTGCCAACTGCACAATATAATTCTGCCCTAAATTAGTATGGTGACTATCTGAAAGTGTATTCACCACCTATCATCAAGTGTACACAACTATGCTTGTGCATTTGCACCTGTCCTCATCTGTGCTCAGCTATCTGCAGGAAGGCATGACCATCCTCATCTGAATGTTAATGTTCACTAGGTTCAGTACCAAGGGAGTAAATGTTAGAGAGGTATTGTTTCAATACATTTTTTTTATGAACCAGGTTGTATGAATACTTGTAACTGCTGAAAATAGTCCTCAACAATAGGCAACCACAGAACACACTACATAGCGCATCCCAGATGTGGTAGGGTTTGGTTCCAAGGTCAAGATCGATTATGTATCCTCAGGTGTTCGTGTAGATGCAGCCCAGGGGAGTACAACAATGATATCCACAGATACACTGAGTTTAATCAAACATACCAGAGTGCACAGGCCAATCAACAAACAAACATAAACACACTGTCTTTGCAACCAGTGGCAGGTTTCACCCAGAATAATAGCAGTATCCCCACACTCACCACAAAATTACTTGCTGAACCAGTTCTACATCCAGAAATCCAGCACAACACAAAAATACAGTAGAATATTTGAAATCAACATTAGCACACCCTAAGTACAAAAACAGAAACTTGTACTTCCCAGATGTAGTGGATTTTTGTTTGAAGTCAAATCTGAGTAAGTATCCTCAGACATCTTGCAGTCACAGCCGAGAAGAGTAAAGTAATAACACCCACAGACACACTGAGTTTAAACAAACAATCCAGAGCACACAGGCCAGTCAGAAAAAGAAAAAGCCCCCCTGTAACCAGGAGCAAATTTCACCTAGAACAATAGCAGCATCCCCGCTCTAACCAGAAGATTATTTGTTAAATGAGTGCTAAATGGAGATATCCACCACAACACAAAAATAGAGTAGATCATTGAAAATCAGAGTACACTCAAAAGGATAAAAACAAAACCTTGTACCTTCCAGATGAATGGGTTTTATTTCTTAGGTAAAGTCCATGTTGTCTATGTGCAGACTTGGCCCAGAAGTGTAGCGTGACAATGTCTGCAGGCACATCGAGTTTAAACAAATATTCCAGAACTCACAGACCAATAAAAGAAACACTACCACTACCCACGTAGCCAAGTAACAAATTTAATTCAGAAAAATGGTAGCACCTCCACTCTTAAACCAAATGTAAATGCAGAAATCCATATATGTCTATGTCATAAGATTAAAAGTTCAAAAGATTGAAAACCAAAATATCGAAAACTCAAAATACCAAAAACATTTTATTGCAGGGTGGCAAGCCCTTCTGCACCTGATACACCCCCTGCTAATTATACATACCAACTCCAAGATCGCACAACAGTAAAGAAGGGGCAAATTCCCTTGTTCAGTATTTTGAGTATTAGATATCTTGGTTTTCAGTCTTTTGAACTTTGGATCTTTTGACAGACCCATTTTATATATATATATATATATATATATATATATATATATATATATATATATATATATATATATATATAAGCACTGTAGATGTTTCCTACACTTTTTATGACTTCCTCTGTGCAGATAGTACAGATTTGGATACCAGACAAATAGATCCCAATAACTTGACAGAATTAACATCTTCGGTTAACAGGTTCAAAGATAGAAGCTTTAGCGATGCCCATTTTGTGGAGAAAATAACTGCAGCTAGTAAGGAATTGAATCTAGGCAAGTTCTTTTAGTTTGGGTTATGTTTGTGTAGAATTTTACAATTTTCAAGAGACATTTGCCACTGAGCTTGTACAGCAGATAAGTCTATTGAAAGTGATCAAAGAGTATTCCCTCCTTCAAAGGAAGTGATCACATCTGCCATCCTTAAAGAGGGTAAACCTTGAGTTATGTTCCTCACATTAACCAAACTCCTTGCTTGAGACAAATTCAAGGATTTGCTGTAAAAATTTTACACAGCAGTATTAACAGGGTTCTTATTTGTTTGTTCCATTATGGCAGGGCTGGATCTTTGCCATGCAGATAGCTCACTCTCTCTATTCAAACAGATTCAGACACTGGGTACTATAGCTATAAAAACTGTGTCCCATTACTACCTCAGTCAATAAATATTCAAACGTTTCAAAGACATGCGTCTGGAGCATTTCTCCCAGGCTTCCGCTGAAAATTGGCTTTGTTCCAAGTCAGACTTTCCCAGTAAATAAATGTTAAATAAATAAATAAAAAGCATTTGATTAACATTTTGCCCTTTTTGTGTTCTATTTATGAACTGCTATGACAGTTCAGTTTTGGATGTAACTCCATACACAGTGTACAATCTCTGTATTCTTATGTCTTAGCAAAAGTTAATGGACTGTTCCTCAATGATTCTGAGATATTGATCCAAAAGACATGAGTTTTAATTTCACTTAAATTTGAAAACTTGATTTCATTGCAGAATTTTAACTCCCAGGGTGTGCAAGGAGGAACCTGCAACATCTATGCGCCATTTTCCATACCTTTGCCATATCCAGAAAAATATTGACCTAGGTAATCAGGTAAATCAGTCTGTCAAGGATGTTATGATACAGGGAGGAGAACATAAATGTGGGCTTCATGCATATGTTCTATAAACATTGATCCCACTATGAACTGTATATACAGTATCTTGTTTAAAAAATGTTGGGGAAATTGTCTATGTTAAAATAAGTAATTTAAGTCCAAATTAGTGCCCATTATTTTATTTCATTTATATTTGTCTACTAGGGTAGAATACTGATCTCCATGGGTGTTTTTCAGACTCAGCCCAGGAGTGCTGTCTGATTAAGTGACTTGCTAAGAGTCACTGACTTAGGCAAAGGAGGCTGAGGGAATCAAACCTTTGTCCACAGGAAATGGCTCAGTAACAGCTCCTTAATCCTCTCCCCAACCACCAGACAAGTAGAAGCTTGCCATGACTTAGTTTAGTTTGAGCAGATGATGCTGAGACTTAAACATTTGTACATTTCTTCCCTGTATATTACAAGTCACCAATGGTAATCAATTGTTAGTGGAGCATGGTGATGTTATGGACAGATGGATATTGTACTTCTTTCCATTTAATCAAGCTCTGCCAATACTGGTGCCACAAAATGACTGCTAAAAACACTAAGGGCAATTTCTCTTGGAGGGGAATCAAAACAGAGTAACATGGAAGTTCCTCACTGCCTGTAGGGTTTAAGGTACTAGAGTTTCGAATAAACATTTGTGCCCAAACTATCTAAGTCTCAACATGAAAAGAAATCTTGTGGTTGATGGACACTTGTTTTTAGTTAGGCAGTGAATATCTAGAAGAAGATAATCCAAGCTGCTCAGAGTTTAGCCTCCTTAGCCTGTGATCTGTAGTTAATCTGAACAAAACCCAAGGCATCTTGTGAATTCTACTGAAAAAATAAATATTTTACAAACATCTTTGCACTTTTAAATTGTTTGCACCTGTTTTTCCACCTACATTAAACTGTTTTTATTGTTCGTGACTGTGTTTTCTACACTGCGTATTTACAGTACTTGAACAATTTATAGCATAAGCTAGATTCAGACTTGCTGAATCTAAACTGTTTGGCATTTTCTGAGCGCTAAAGCCAGCCATCTTACATTAAGGGGCCCTCCTGCACCCTTGTAGCAGAAGAGTGTAGTCAAGGACCAATCTGAGTTGGTGATTGTTGGAACAAGGCTCAGTTTTGGGCTTCCATATTGGTTGGATTGTTCAAAAACTGTTTTACTTAGCTGATATTTAAACACAGTGTTTTGTGTAGCTGTGCACCGTGAAACGGGGTTAACACTGCCACGTATAGACACAAATGCTTAAAAAATAAAATTTTCCCTAGATAACTGCTAGGGAACCCACCTAAGCTTCCCTGCTTTCCAGCGAGCAACGCAGTTGCCTAGAGAGCAGTCCAGTTCATAGGTTGGTACTAGGCTATCGGCCCTAGGGCCTATACAAGCCTAGCCATAACAATTCCCTGGATATTTCTTCCCACAATATTTACTTCCCTGGACCCCTGTCTAGCAGGGAAGATTATATCACCCCATATGAGACCTGAACCCAAGACCCATGACTTAGGAAGCCAATGCCTTATTGATTAGGCCAGTGGGGCCAGCTGTGCTTTTTGACATGCCGGCGCAGGTTTCTACCCCTAAACTCCCATAGATTAGCTGATTTTACTAGTTCTACAATAGAACCTAGTCTATCTAGCCCATGTTCCACCACTTATTATAGAATACATCTAGCATAATGGAAGGTCAGTTTCCTACCATTTCTCCAGCCAGCCCGATTGACATGGGTATCCTGAGGCAATGTAGTAATTGCCTCATGTATGCAGACAACCTACTACTCCTAAAACATGCAAATACAATATGTGAGAGATGTATCTATACTACAAATCTGGAATCAATGCTCTGTCTCTCACATAACAACAAACCAAATACCAAGCAGGTTGTCAGCACCCACACTCCACCTCCCACACATACCAAGCACACAGCACATGAACGCAAATATACAGAGGTACTCACTAGAAATATACCAAAAAATCAAAGACCTCACAAGCTCAAACCTTGTACATACAATATGGTCCCAACAATACCCACTACACATAATAACACACGCATCATGTCTTACCCAAAAAGCCCCTAAGACAAAACATATCTAAACAAAATGTCTTGATCAAAGGTGACCACAGTGAGGGACAGAGATGTCTCCCTCACTGGGCTGGACAAAGAGAAGGTCAGAGTGAGCTTCCCTTCTGGTGCCAGGAGCTGCCAAATCACACACGCACTGAAGTCTCTCAATAACAAGTACTGTTATGATTCTGTCATAGTCCATGTTGGAGTGAAGGACTTGAGACCTACCTCACTGGACTAAATGAAGAGAGACATGATGGAGCTTTCAGATTATGTGTCCCAGCCAGGTATGTCCCTAGCCCTAAGCAGTATTCTTCCCAAACCCAAGTAGATGCCACAATGCAAACAAAAATGACTGACTTCAACAATTGGTTAAGCATCTGGTGTCAGTCCAGCAGGATCCATTATCCAACAGCCTGGGATGATATGGTCGACAGACCACATTGCTTTGCCAGAGATGGTCTTCATCTGTCGCCTGTAGGCTTTAAGTTGCTTGCAAAGGTACTTGCCTCCTCTATAATGTCTTTTTTAGGCAATGTCATAAGAACAAAATTCTCAATGTAAAAATATCCTCCAGAAAAAAACTCTGGGTTTTGCTGCTTAATGCTAGGAGTCTAAATCAGAAACTGCACTCACTTGAAGCACTTCTCACCCTGGAAGATGTTGATGTCTGCGCAGTCACAGAGACATGGTTTAAGACCTCAGAGAGTACCCCTGCCATGCAGGGCTACAATGCCTTTTACACATTCGTACCACACAATGAATGGGAAAAAAACAAGGGAGGAGGACTATCCATCTTCATTAAAGACATATACACCTGTAGACTGGTTAAAGAGTACAACTCCCAAGAGTTACTCCAAGTCCAACTAACTGTAGGAAAGATCCTTCCCTCCACACCATTGTTATCTATAGGTCCCCCACCATGAACTACAAAAACAACACAGCCTACCTGGACCTACTAGAGTCACTCTCAATACAGCCAGATACCCTGGTCATGGGTGACTTTAACTATCCTTCCATTGATTGGGTAACATATATGAGCAGAAACACGCTCACCCGAAAGTTCATGGACTTTGTTAACGCAAATGTTCTGGAGCAGATAGTCAGCAGCCCTACAAGGGGCTCTAATATCCTTGACATAGTACTCACCAACATGGGGGATCGCTGCACCACCCCACATGTGGGGGCCTCCGTGATAAAGTCTGATAATAAATCAGTCTTGTTCGATCCAACGATTGTATCTGACTCACCCTCAGGAGCAAAAAGATTAAAACATTTCTCCAAAGCAAACTATAGGCTAATGAGTGATGGCAGCAATAGTTTCAGACCGTTAGTTAACACTGAGACCAATGACCCCTATACCGAGTTGTACACAAATGTCCTGGATAAACACCTATATAAATGTATAGACTCAGCCGTACCGGAATGGATCAAATCAAAATCCTCATGAAAAAATAAGCCACTCTGATGGACATCCAGCATAAATATATTATACAATAAGAGAAAGAAACTGCTGTCAAAAAACAAGAGGGAATGGTCCCAGGAAAGGAAGAACTCCCTCCAAAGCATAAATAAGTAGATTAGACATCTTGTAAAGTCTTCTAAAGCTAATTATGAAATAAATTAGCATCCCTAGCTAAGGTAAATCACAAAGCATTCTTTAGCTACATCTGAAATCTAAAAGGGAAGGCCCAGCTCGTGCCAAACTAGCTGTGGATGGTACCACTTATACTGAACCTGAGGACATCGCCAACCTATTAGCGGACAGGTTTGGAGAAAGTTCACCCCCCCATCCCCACCAATCATACCCCATAACAATACCTACACCACTCCTCTGCTAGTATTTCCAGCCAACAGCTGCACTCTCCAAAGCAAAAAACAATACCTCTATGGGACTGGACAACATCCCAGCTGCTTAATAAATCGTTTAAAACAGGAGTTAGCAGAACTGCTGAGCACGGTCTTCAATCTAGGTCTAAGCACTGGCTTTGTCCCAGCCGAGTGGAAAATAGCAACTGTAATCCCCTTGCACAAAGGGGGTCCCTCAACCAACCCCAGGAAGTATAGACCCATAAGGCTAATCAACCTTATCTGCAAGGCTATAGAGAGAATCATCATGGATCTTAACAACAAGAATATAGGTGACCTTCATACTCTTGAGTTGACCCAGTCTGGCTTCATATTGGGCAGATCTTGCCTGCTAAACCTGGTGGACTTCTTCAAGAATGTCACCAAGGCCCTAGATGAAGGCAAAATAGTTTGCATTTCCTATCTCAACCTAGCCAAGGCCTTTGACACAATCCCTCACTCAGGCATCATCGAGAAACTCGCCCAGCTGGGGATTAGCCCTTACATCACTAAATGGGTTGCCAATTGGCTCACAAGCAGAACACATATAGTCAAAACTGTGAATACCAACTCTACTAGCAGACCTGTTACTAGTGGCGTTCCACAGGGATCTATGCTAGGCCCCCTACTATTTGGTATCTATTTTTCAGGAGTCCAGGCGATAACAGATGGCCTATGGTTTACCAAGTTTGCTGATGACTGCAAACTGGGTGCAATCATCAAATCCCCCAAAGATATCAACCTCCTACAAAATGGGCTTACACAGACAAATGTTTGGTGTCAAAGCCACAGACTTAAACTAAATGCAAAAAATGCATTATCATCCCCCTCGACAATGGAGAAACCCCTGCTAATTACAACATTAATAATATCCCCCTAAGTTCAAACTCAGTGGTGAGAGATTTAGGAATGCAAGTTGATAGTAGTCTTAATTTTGATCATCATGTGTCCACAGTAGAAAGGAAGGCCTTCTACATTGCACACCTCATAAGTAAGGGTATAGCATCCAAAGCTAAGGAGGTTATAACCCCCCCTGTACTTTGCTCTCATCTGACCAATAATAGAGCACAGTGCTCCCTTTTGTATGTACCTCACCAGACATCTGCAGCAAATGGCGAGACCTCAGAGGTTTGTCACCAAGAAAATTCAGGGCCTACAACACATGACCTACATGACAGACTGAAGGCCTATCACTTTACTCAGTACCGTATAGACTGCTTAGAGGTGACTTGTGTCTGGCCTACAGAGCAGTCCCTGACCCTGCCTTGATGAAGCTGCTCCACATACGCAAATCCAATGGGACAAGATTCACTCACTCCAGGGATCTTAACCTAACCTGTGATATTAACAGGACATGCTGAAGAGACAGATATGTCTCCCAGAGGTTGCCACTCCTCTGAAACAGACTCCCAATTCATGTAAAACAGAGCTTCTCGATGACCCTATTTAAGCATAACCTGGACAACTGGATGGGAAACTGGGGGAATCACCTATGCCCCTCTTAGATAGGGGCAGCTGGTGCTGATCTTGGATTCACACACAAACATGGGCTATACAGTATATCTTGGTCCATAAGGGAACAAGGGTATAACATATTTTTTTTGGAGTTTGCTTGGGATATAAACATATCTATGCAAACACTTCCAAGCAAAAAACAAAATATTTTAGACTTTGTTGCATACTTGGGAACCATTTATATGTCCATCTATTGTCTTCATGTAATTTGCTTATCCAAGCTCTCTTTCCAATCTTTTGTAAAAATCCCATGATTCTGTGATGGGTAGGAGTGTTCGCATTCACTCTTGTCAATCTTTAAAGACAAATATTGGAGAACTCTTGGTTATAGTAAAAGTTAAAAATAGGTGAAATCAGACCTTTCATGATAATTGATGTTAGTTGACATAATAAATCCAAAATTGCATATAGAACTTTATTTACAGACAGAGAGAGAGAAGAGAAAGGATTAAAGCACTTCACTCAGAAGTCTGAAGAGGAGCTTCCAATTTACTGTGAAAGAAATTATTCTGATTTACTTCAGAAGTTTTTTGATAACCCCAAGCCCTTTGTTTATCTGTTGACTATTTCATTTGAATAGAAAATCCAGTATCTGATACTGATCAATAGTTGTCTGGCATTCTAAAATTGTTGGACAATTGATTTCTGTTACAGAAAACAAGATATTTCTGATGGACCAGAAAGTAGCAATAAAATAAAAGGATATTGTGATAGCCAAGGAAAAAAAATTGATCTTGAGTCAAGGAGCTGACATAACAACATTATTAGGAGTCCTACCTGAAAATAAGTTGTATAATTTAACTGAAGTTGTTGGAGATATTTTATTTACCTCATTGGATCTGCCAAATTCAAAGGGCTGTCTGTCATGGAATGTGCCCACCAGTGACTTTACTTCTTGTAGCAATCAAGGTTCCTGAGCCAAGTCTGCCTAAAGCTTCCAAGCTTTCAGGCTTGTACTACAATTTTAGAAGCATTAAGAGAAAAAAAATATATGAAATGCCAATAAGCTGCACTTTTTACCTGACTTCCCACAAGAGATCAAGCAACAATGGCAAACACTTTCCACATTTGCCATTTTCTAATAAAAGTACATTAGATATCAAACAAGATTTTCTTTCCCTGAGAAGGTGCAAAATGCCACAATAAAGATGCACAGGATGCTAGCACTTTTCTGAAAGACTTTTGATGTTACCTTGATGTGTGGTTCTGAATATTGAATGTTTGATCAAAGCTACTTCAGGCATGTACTGCATTAGATAATTATGATTTATGTGCTGATCACAAACTGACTTAACCATTTATAATAGTATGTACGATGATAAGTTGTCTGCAGGGAACCAGGCATTTAGACAAGTTATTCTATATAAACACCTTTATGCTAAAAGCCATCCCCACTGCATATATCAAAAACTTCTCCTTAAATAGAAGTCAGCTACTCTAGCAGCTTATAAACTGCCTGCAGAATACATTAAAATAGCAGCTGAGGCCTTATCATTTCAAGTGTCTATCTTCATAAATAGATCCATTGGTGAGTTTATGTTCCTAAATATGGAAGCAATCTTACATCGTACCATTACATAAGAAAGGAAACTCTACTGACCTAGACAATTACCAACCAATAGCTATACTTTGTCCTCTCTCAAAAATCCAGGAGCATTGTATGTACACCCAGATCCTCAAATATCTACTCAACAATAATCTCTTCTCATCTACCCAACATTGTTTCCACCTCTAGCACCACTACTGCTTTGCTATCATTTCTAGCCAATGACAACCAACATCGTAATGCTGGCAAACAAGTATCAGCCATTTCTTTGGAACTCTCCAAGGCATTCAATACTGTTCCACACCCAAAAGCTGATTCAGACCCTAGCAGAACTTAACTTATCTCACACAACACTATCATGGTTCAAGAGCTACCCAAGTAATCGGACACAAGTAATAAAGTGGCAAAACACATTTCTCCTTCCTCTCAGTCTTCATAGGTGTACCCCAAGGCTCCATTCTTGGACCCTTGCTAGTCAACATATACATACAGAAGGTTTACACTATTACATTACCATCCACTATGACTCAGTATGCAGATGATACTACAATCTGCTTATTGGATCCTTGGGACAGCTATAGACCATTATGCAATAGTATTACTCAGCAGTAGAAATACAGTTGTGTGAGTTGAACTTGCCATAACAGTAGATGTTTGAATGATCACTTCTGTAGTAGCCTTAGCCATATGGCTTATATCCTGCCAAGAATACAACAGTCAGCCAACTTTCAAAGCTTCAAGGCACCTTCCATGTGCCCAAACTGTCAAGCATCCCAAGCTGAGCTGACTACAAGACAGCTTTGGGTGTGAAGCCCTTCACAGCTTTCCTGCCAGCAGAGACAGGTAGACTGCATCATGAAAGGATAAGGCTAGGAATAACAAAAAACAAAACTCCATATCCTGGCATAACAATAAACCAAAAAAACAAGGGGAATGGAGGGAGGGTGCAGCTACTGCAGCAGTGATCATTCAAATATCTACTGTTATGGTAAGTTCAACTTACACAACTGTACTAAGTTCTTCACATTGATCACTGCTGCAGGAGCCTTAGCTATATGAGTAGATTAGCACAGATAACTACATGTGGGAGGTGGAAGGAGAAGGGTCCAGGAGCCCCTGGAGAATGGTCCTAGCAAAGCATGATCTAGACCTAGAGAAGGAATTCAGCTTATAGTAAGTTGTAAAAGTATGTATAGAGGACTGAGATGCTGCTTCTGGAATACTTCTAGAATCCAACCATTTCCAAGAAGCCAAAGAAGAAGTCAAAGTCCTTGCAGAGTGGGCCTTGACCCTGCCTGGAATACATTTGACATGATGAGTATAACAAAAGGTAATAGCCTTAGACAACCATTTGAAAATAGTCTGTTTTGACACAGATTGTCCCTTTTTCTAATCTTCACAAGAAATAAAACTTGATCCAAAGATCTGAAATGGTTAGCCTTGTCAAGATAGTACCTGAGTTGTCTGTGGGTATCCGAAGTATGAAGTATCCTTTCTCCCTCATTTTTTGGTTCAGGAAAGAAAATGGCGAGATGGATAGCTTGACTTAAAGTAAACTTGGATACCACTTTAGGCATAAAAGAAGGATTACTTCTCAAAGCAACCCTGTCCTTGTGGAAAATGAGGTAGGGCTGACTCACCATAAGAGCCTGCTACTCAGATACCTTTCTTGTAGAAGTCAGAGGAAATAATAAAACTTTTTTCCATGTTAAGAACCTCAGGTCAACCAGATTAGCTGGTTCAGATGGACCAAGTGTTAGTTTCTCTAACACAAAATTAAGATCCCAAGGAGGGGCCACTGGTTTACTTGGAGGTCTCTTATTCAAAATCTCTTTTAAGAGCATTTTGACATGTGACTGCCTTGATAGTGGAGGATCCATAGGCAGACATTCTGAAATGGTCTATAAATGAACCTTGATAGAGGAGTAAGAAAGACCATAAGATAATAATTCACACAAATATTGTAAAAACAGAGAACAACTACCCCTTAATGGGTGCTGGTTATGTTGTTGGCACCAAATAGAAAACGTTTTCCATTTGATAATATATGACTTTCTAGTACCAGGCTTTCTTGCCTCCATTAGTACCTGCTGCACATCCTCAGAAGACAGGTGCCTAAAAGGAATTAAGACCCTACCATCCAGAAAGTCAGTTGAAGATGATTGATGTCAGGGTGTATCAGACACCCCTGTTCTTATGTAAGTAGATCCATTCTGTGAGAAAGCTTGTGGTCATTGCCCCTGGCCATTTCCAAAAGAAAGGAGAACCATGGTTGCCTGGACCAGGAGGGAATCACCACAATGATTTTGGCCAATTCCTTATGAATCTTCGGAAGTACTCTAGATATTAGTGGAAAGGCATACAGGAACATTCCTGTCCAAAGAAAAGAGAAGGCATCTATCTTCCTGGTCTTCTTGCATGGAGTCCTAGAACAGAATTTTGCCAGTTGATTGTTCAGAGAGGAGGCAAAGAGGTCTACTTGACAAATTCCCCAGAGATGGATCAAATCTTGTAAGACTCCCAGATCCAGTTTCCAATTCTGAGAGTCTGCCCTGGTCCTGCTCAATTTGCCTGCCATACAGTTTTGCTCTGATGGAATGTAAGATGCCTGTAGAGTGAGATTCTGCTGTGAAGCTATATCCTAAGCTAACATGGCTTGTCTGCAAAGGAGTTACAGCCTGGTTCCCCCTTGCTTGTTGATGTACCACATCACTGTGATATTGTCTGTAACCACTTGACAAGGTCCTGGGAACCAAAGATGGTTCAGAAAATTAAGCACCTTGATCAGGGCAAGCATCTCTTGATATTTATATGTTCATGTCTGTCCTTGGTATGCCACACCCCCTGCACTTTTTTCTCTCCTGCAACTGCTTCCCAAGCAAAGTCTGAAGCATCTGTGGTGACTGACTGCTTTGGAGCAAGGAGGGAGGAAGATCTTGATTTAAGGAAATCTGTTGTCTCCACCAAGTGATTTCTCTTCTGCCAAACTCGAGTACTGGGATCTGAAAAGATAAAGGGTGTAGATGCTGGAACCAAAGGGATTTCAGATACCAATGTATCTTTCTCACATGGAGTCTTGCCAGAGGTATCATGAGAATCATAGATGCCATGAGAGCCAAAATACTGAGGTATTCTCTTATAGTGACTGAAGTCTGAGTGGAAAAACTTAGAAATAGATGTTAATAAGCATTTGTTTTTTTTTCCTGTGGAAGAAAAGCTCTTTGAACTGAGGTGTCTAGTTGACAACATCCCAGGAACACAATCCTGTGTAAAGGAGTCAAGAAATACTTTTGAATGTTCTCTTAGGGTCCCAGCTTGTGCAAGACATCTCTCACCCAAGAGTGAGATTCCCAATATTTTGAAAAAGACTCTGCAAAGATAAGCAAGTTGTCTAAACATGGAAAAATGCAGATTCCCTGTAGCCTGCAATGATCTATAATTGTTGCTAGACACTTTGTGAAAACTCTCAGTGCAGTGGATAATCCAGATGGTAAGGTAGAGAATGGATAATGTGATTCAGACACACAAAACAGTAAGAAACACCTGACGTCTGGGTGAATAGGAATGCAAAGATAAGCATCTTTTAAGTCTAATGTTATCAGGAAACTTGAAAATGGAAGAAGAGGCAACAGGTTGTGAAGTGACATCATTTTGAATTTGGGCACTGTCACAAAGAGGTTTATGAAAGAAAGATCAAGAACTGGTCTCCAAGTGTTTTCTTTCTTTGGGAATAGGAACATCCTTGAATAAAAACACTTCCCCACCTGGGAAGGAGGAACTGGTTCTATAATTCCTTGGGAAACTATGTGATGAAGAACATGAGGAAAAAACACAGTCTGATCTGCAGAATAATGAATGACCCCCTGGAAGGGAGGAATTTCCTCCCACTGCCATCTGTAACCCTGATGAATGATTTTCAGAACCCATTTGTCTGAAACAATCTGTTACCAAAGAGAAAAATGGAGAGTCAGACTTTCTGGAAAAGAAAGAGGGCCAGGATGGGAGGGGGTCATAAGGTCTTTTGAATAGTCAGACTTGGAGAATACTTGGCTTTGGGAGGTTTAAGACTGCTTTTTGGAACCTCCTTGCCACTTCTTAAATGTCTGTTTACCTGAATTCTGCTGAGACTGTTTATTCTGATTTTTTTGGTGAAAGTGGATGAACAGAAAAAATCCCTTGGATAATTTGAAAAAGGAGGCTGAAAAATCTTAGAGATTCCCTGGATCAACTTGCCCCATTCATCACACTTTTTAATCACAGCTGAAGCAGAGGGGCCAAACACTAAATCTCTATCTAAAGGATAATTTACAGTCTCATTTTTAACATCATCTGGATAGTTATGAGAATGCAGCCAAGAAATCCTCCTTAAAACTGTACTAGTGGCCTTACCCCTGGAAGAAGTATCAATAGTCATACATACACTGCAAACAATGAGGAGTTACCTGTGTAACAGAAGAGACTAACTTATTTAAAGCAGATTTTTCTTCACAAGAAAGCGTAGATATAATGTGCCTTATATTTTCATATATGTCAGAGTAAACTTTAATATATAGGTATATAAAAGCTAAGGCAAGATTTACAAGCTGGCTCTTTCTATTAGAGACCTAGGTGCTAGACTTGAGGTGTCTTTCCTTGCCATACACTTGCCAAGGTTTCTCTTGACTAGGGTTAGTGAACAGCTCTGCTTCACATGAATGGGAAGCCTGCACTGGAGAAGGGGGGATTCTATGTCCCTCCAATGTGTCCTATTTATGTTCAAACAAAGTTGAAATCCCTAGATCAAGTAAATCTGATGCCATTTGTTTTGCTGATATACAAAAGTTCCATCAGAGTGGGATCTATGGATGTCTTGTATGCCAGGAATAAGTTACCTCTCAACAGTCTGCAGGAAACAGAATATAGCAATACAGCTTTGAGACGATCTGCACAGGACATGCTGTTTATGCCCTGTATTCTTTTTCTGAAGAACCTCTATGGAGTTCCAGGTATTGCATGTGTTTGGTCAAGTACAAGGGGGCACTGTACTCAGTGATGGGCCTGATGAGGGTGAAATTTATTAATGGTTGATATACAACTTTATGATGAATGACCTCAGGCAAGTGTTCAAGTCTGGCAAGGTGTAATTACTGAGTATGTCAAAGAATGCTTACAGGCATGATTTGCTTCCCCAGAATGAATGCTATTTAGTGTATGACTTTATGGAAACATTTAGGACAGAGTCAGTGGTTTAGGAGGTAGCACACTCACCTCTGATGCTGAAAATATCAGAATGCTGAGGGTTCTATTCCTATACCAATTGCTAGTACTTCTGACAGTGTAGTATAGGATGACAAAAAGGAGTTACACTTTTGGGTTGGGGGCCAGCATGATGGTTAAGGTATTTAATTCACAGATAGAAGGTACAGGGTTTGATTCTCACCACTGAAAGAAATTACCTATGCTTAAAATGGCCAAAAAGGACAGTTAAACTAGTATTTACATATGAACCTATGAATACAGTGCAACAATAACTTCCTTGGACCTACATGGCATGCTTTGTTTATAAGTTGAGCAATATAGAAATCTCTGACTACTGGTTCTGCTCTCTTAGGGGCATGCTATCAATGATAATTTCCTAGGATGTCTGACTTCCCAAAGAGTACTATTATGCATTTCATGGCATTAAGTTTTAAGCTGTGACTTTAACACAAGTCATTTGTCTGTGTTAGTCCTTCCTGTAGGATGTCAGTGTCCTGGAGGGGATTCTATGACTGCTTCTATGTTGCAATCATTTGCAAACTTGGTCATCCAGAGGCCCCTGACATTGGCCTTGACTTCTGAAATTAAATGACAAAAATGAACAGACCCAGCACAGAGCCTTGAGGGACTATACTAGTGACCGGCCTCATTGTGGATGTGGTCTCCCCTTTCTAACTTCCTGGGTGATATCTGATAGCTAACAGCCTATCTAGTGTGTAACATAGATGTTTATGTCTATATCCATGAGTTTGCTTACAATTCTCAAGTGAGATATTGCATCAGTTTCCTTGGCCAGGTCAAGGTAGACAATATGCACCATTTTGCCCTCATCCATTGGCTTGGTGACCTTCTCAAAAAAGTCCACTAGGTTGAGTGGGCATGAACTGCCCTTGACGAAACCACACTGGGTTGGATACAGGGTTTGAAGGTTTTCTAAATCCTTATTAATCATTTACATGATAATTAATTGCATGGCTTTGCATATGAGACTAGTTAGACTTATGGGTCTGTAGTACCCAAGGTCCATTGATGACCCTCCTTTGTGCATAGGAATTATCACTGCAGTTCTCCATTTGCTGACACAAGGCTTGTCTAGAGGAGTGTCCAAAAGATGGATTAGATTCACTGCTAATGGGAAGTCTAAAGGCAATGCTGAGATGGTATTGTTAGTAACATGCTATAGGTACAAATATTGTAGCTTCACATTACACCCCAGAAAAAAAGAGTTTGTACTATGGCATTTAAAAACAGTTGTTTAGATATACACATATTTCTTGTGAACACACATGTACCTTGTGCCAGGCAAATAAACCTCAGAATGATAGAGCCCTTATCACTGAAATAAACAACTCAGAAGCTTAATAAAATCCGCCAAAGGCAAGTCTGCGGCTAAAATCGCCACCCAAGACAAAGACAATCATGAAGGTAATTTTTAGTTATGCTTGTAATCTCAAAAGCACAGCAGAGCAATGTGCTGAGCTGGTTGTGAATGATGTTACCTACACTGAGAATAAAGATATAGCAAACCTACTGGACAATAAATATACTTAAAACTTTACCCTTCTCTCCCCTCCATCTGTCCCGCAAGGTACACCTGAAACTTATTCACCTCAAGCTATCACACAAGACGCAAAAGTACTACCAAAAGGTAAAATACTGCATTGATGTGTCCTAACAATATCACTTGATGCATTATAAATAGCATCAAACATGATTTAGGCCCCCCCCCAGCAACAAAACTTTTCAACCTCAACCTCCATACAGGTTTGTACCAAGTAAATGGAGAGCAACTATAGTCATTCCCCTGTATAAGGGAAGACCTTTCACAAACCCAGGCAATTACAAACCCATAAGCCTGACCAGCCTCGTATGCAAAGCCATGGAAAGACTTATCATGGAACTAATGTCTCAGTTTGGATTCATCAATGGCAGGCCATGCTAACTCAACCTAGTGGACTTTTTTGAAAAAGGTCACCAAAGCAATGGATGAAGATAAAACAGTGCAGACCTCATATCTCAACCTGGCCAAAGATTTTGACACAATCCCTGCTCAGAAAATCAATATAAACTAGGAATAAACCTGTACATCACCTGCTAGATTGCCAACTGGCTCACAGGTATGACGCAGGAGATCAAAACCTCCAAAAAGAGTGCAGTTACCAGTGGAGCCACCCAGGGTTTGGTGCTAGGACCTGTCTTGTTTGGCATCTACTTCTCTTAAGCAAAAGCCAACACCAAAGGGCTCTGGTTGAGTAAGTTTTTAGATGCCTGCAAGCTGGGAGCATTTATTGAATCCTCAAATGACTCAGCCATCCTGTATGAAGGTTTGTCAAGGTTTGTCTCAAACAAATAACTGCTGCTAGAATCATGGTCTGAAACTAAGTGCCAAAACATATATTATTATATCCTTAGGGAAGTCATGTACCCCATGGAACTACCACATTGACAATATGCCCCTAAAAGTAAAATGAACAGGGATAAGCAAGCGTATGACAATGGTAATGCCTATCCGGATCCACCCTCTATTATTGGCCGTAATAGAGACACTGAATTTTCGTCTCGTAGCAACAATGACAATGTTGCTACTAATACGCATTTTTCCATCGACGACGAGCCTGACGTCTTTGCGTCATCAACTAATGGTCCTTCATCTTCTAGTTCACCCGCACCTCCTATAATAAGACGAAGTGAACGTATAAATAATAATAACCATAAGAAGCAAGGTAACCAGCTGCAGAACTCTAATCAAAATGAAAATACTAATCGACAGAGTCGCCAACAGGATTTTCAACATGGCCAGTCGAATTGGAAGAAGAATACGAGACGCAACAAGAAAGGGCAGAACAGAACTGTTTACAACAAGAACAGGAGGTAATTGTACCCTGTTCTTTTCAATATCCTAATGTCATTTTTAGTAATGCTAAAGACTTTAAAGTTTACAACTTTACTTCCATGGACATTTCTAACCAATTTGTAGAACTTTTAGCCAAGGGCTTCACTTTCGTATTAACTCCCAAATTGGACATTTCATGTTTGTTATGTGACTTAAAAATGTACACACGTAAATTAAATTTACAAGTTTTAATGAATAATACAAACCAGTCATCAAGAAATGTATTAGTTTCTAGCACTTACAATCCCCCACTAGATGGTAATATATTGTTATATGAAAAGATTTGTGAAGCACAATTCAGATGCCTAAATAAGAATGTCAGAACCCTTAAACAAAACACAATAGAAGAGTTCAACTTGATAAAATGGGCAAAATTACATGAAATACGGGTAATGAAACCCGACAAGGGTGGGGGAGCTATTTTGATGTATGAACATGATTATACAATTAAGATGGACGCTTTACTATCTACTTCCAGTTATAAGAAAGTGTCCATTAATGAGCTTAATCAAGCGTATCAAAAAGTTAAGAACATGCTAAGTGATTTGTTCATTGAAGGTAGTATATCTTCGGATCTATACCATTATTTAGTTATGGCAGCTCCCCTTATGCCAATCATGTTTGGTGTTCCCAAACTTCATAAGAACGTCCACGATCCCCCATTCAGACCAATAATTGATGGACGTAATTCCATTACATATTCTAGTGCAAAGTGGGTCGACAACATGTTGAAAGAATATTTAAAAACAGAACCACAAATCTGTAGAGATTCGTGGCATGTTTTACAACAACTCAACAACATCCCATTTAAAGATGATTATAAATTTGTGACAGCAGACATCACAGATCTGTACACAGTAATCCCACAAGATACTGGTCTAGAATGGGTTCGGGAATTTTTATTAAGGAAACAATGCCCAGGACAAGATATAGATTTAATAATCAACTTACTTGAGTTAGTCTTGAATAACAATTTCTTTATGTTTAAAAAGAACATCTATTTACAACAAGCCGGCATTGCCATGGGTTCTCCATGTGGTGGATCTTTTGCTAACTCAGTAATGGCATTTTGGGAGCATCATATTATTTTTTTTAATCATGCCTTATATAGTAAGTTAGTCGTATGGTATACACGTTACCAAGACGACATACTTATGATTATTAATGGTACAGAAAGAGAGGTTGCGGATCTAATAAAAGAAATGAATTTATCAACTTCTTTTTTACGCTTTACATATGAACTAGGGATTTCTTCTATTAATTATCTAGACATTGAAATCCAGAAAAATAATCAATATAGTAGGTTTAACACGAAAATTTATAGAAAACCTCTATATAGTAACTCATTTTTACATTTCACAAGCTGCCATCCCTTCTTTCAGAAGAAGGGAGTGGTTAAGGGACAGCTCGTTCGAGCTTCCCGTATGTGTTCTGACGATGAAACATTTGAAGAAGAATGCTCTAAGCTTAGTGAAATGTTTCAAAATAGAGGTTATCCTACTAAACTTATTTATACAGTCATGTGGGAGGTTAAACGTAAAAGACAAAGTGGTCATTTTAGCCCAATTTTTAAGACAGGCTATGAACACAATTCCATGGAAGTTTTAGAAGCTTCAATTAGCAATGAAAGTCACGATAACATTAGTAGTAAACTTAAAGACTTTAAAATTAGTTTTCTCACTCAATTCAATGAACAAGCAACCCAGATTAGACAAGTATTAATTAACAATTGGGAATTCGTGTTACATGGCAAACATTTTGACACTATTTTGGGTGATAAACCCTGTATTGTATACAAAAAAGCACCATCATTAAAAAATTTGTTGGAAACTCCTATGCCTATTTATAAGAATAACAAAGGCATGTTTAAATGTGGCCATTGCCACTATTGTAAACATATTCAAGTTGGAGCAACATTTTTTATTCGTGATGTTAAATATTACATTAATGATAAATGCAATTGTGAAAGTCAGGGTGTTGTTTACTTAGCAACATGTAAAATGTGTTCCGCATTCTATTTGGATAAAACGGAACGGCATTTAAAACAACGCATTTATGAGCATTTATATGCTATTGGGAGACAAAACATCACCAATGCCCTTGCCAAACATGTAGTTGAAAACCCAAGTCACAGTTTTGTATTTAATGTCGTCGAAATTGTACATAAAAATCTTAGGGGTGGACCTTGGCATTTAACATTACAGGAACGTGAATTGTTGTGGCAACTTAAAACTAATGCCTATTCACATCCTGGCATTAATGATGTGTGTTCGATTAAGTGCCTACTGAAGTTAAAAGCTTTGAATAGATGATACATTATTTTCACCCTTTATATATTAAGAAATGTGGTCATTCTTATGTGTTAATTTTTGTGTTTGAATTTATTTACCCATATACATATATATTTATTGTATATATCTATACATATATATATATAATACAAAGACACACAATATGTTTTTGATTTGGAAAATTAATTTAATTTAATATAATAAGTAAAATTTATACATATATATGTTTTGCTAAAAGGTTTTTATTTTCATTTAAAAATATATTTTAGTTCATTAGGTTTTTTAGAAATAGGTTGCTGTTTTAAATGGATATAGTTTTTTGTTGATGCCACTAATGCTGTCATATAATACCTACATACACATTTTCAAATATATTTTGAATATATGTTGTTTTTAAAGTAATTGTTTATATGAAATTGCAATATTTTGTATTTAGTATTTATGAATTGGTCAGAACTATCTGACATTTTATTCCTTTTTTGAGTTGGTTCAATATTGCTTATAATTGATTTATTGGATAATTGTTCAATTAAAATGAGTATAAATACTTGTATACTTTTACATTCAAACTTGTCTGAAGAAGTGCATGCATTGGCGTGCATGAAAGCGCTAACGAGTAAATACAAGTAAAAGTATTAGCATTGACTTGGCGTCATTTGTTCACTATCACTTCAGTATTTCTTCTTCGTTTGTATTTCTTTTTTGTTTTTTTATGCCCCTAAAAGTTAACAAAGTTGTTTAGGATTTAGGAACTTATGTGGATAGTGACCTAACGTTTGACCAACATGTGTCCACTGTCATAAGAAAGCCCTTCTATAGTGCACAGCTTGTGAACAAAGGGATTGCTTCTAGATCTAAAGAAGTCATTGTTCCCTTTTACTTAGCCCTAATTAGGCCAGTCATTGGGTATAATGACCTCTTTGGCATGTATCTATCCAGGCACATGCAACAACTGGAATGCTCACAGAGATACCTTACTAAAAGGATACAAGACCTAAACACTATGTTTTACGTGGTTCACCTTAAATCCCTGTCATTATACTCCATATCCTACAGACTGCCAACAGTTGACCTGTGTCTGGCATATAAGGTATCTCTCAACTCACTACTGATGGACCTACTGTGCATCAGCAAGTTAAATGGCATCCAAAATTCTTAATCCATGGATCTAATCTCTTCTGCAGCACCAAATGAACAGCTTTAGGAACAGCTATAACTTGCAGTGGATACTGCTGCTCTGGGACAGACTCCCCATCCATGTAAAACAAAACTCATTCCTGTCCATATTCAAGCACAACTTACATCTAATGATGGAAAACATAACATTTACTCCAGTACTGCCCCCTCTACTTCTAATGGACAGACGCAGCTCCGAAATTCTTTTTCCCATGTATGAGTTCCTCTCAGATTATCTATGGTGTGATCCCAGTTATTCTCACTATGGGTAATATATAATTATGGAGCAAAGGATAGATAAGTCGAATCTAACACCAAACAGGATAGGTTAATTCATGCACCAAAAGGGAAACAGGATAGACTTAAATGTCCCACAAGGGCAACTACCATAGTGCTTAGCTATGGACCTATGATTCAGTTTATTGAATTCTTTGTAGATTTCATTGTCAGTATTATTTAATATCAGTTGACTGAAATGTGGCAATTAATCCTAAACAGGGCACTTTTTTCATTTGCTCTGATGCCATATTTGATTTAATAGTAACTTATAACTTCTTGGATCCTTTCTGGTTGTGTTAGCTTGATAAATACAATTGTCATTATTTTTCCCTTAACCAAATCATGGTCAAAATTGGTTTCCTTTTAATCTCTATTAGTATTTTATCTACAGTAAAAAAAAAGCCGTGTTTCAACCTATGTATTTTTAGACCATTGTGCAAGTTACCTACCAATGTATTTCACAAGTTATTTTAGTACATATAAACAGGACTGAAATTGAAGATTGAACCCTGTACCTTACATATAATTTAGGTGGTGGATATGATTAATTATTTTTCAGATTCCATTCTCATAGGTATGGATGACCCTGTTATTAAACCAGATATCTGATGCACTCTTTTAATGTTGTTCTAATGGCCAGTAAATAAGTAAAGTTATATATTCAAAAAAATGTAAAACTTAATAAAGAAAAGTAGTGTATTCACAAAATAAGGCCTATCAATAGTTGGGCAGTCTCCAAAATGACATGAGTATCAACCTAAAACCACAAATCTAATGAGCCAAAGTAAATCAGTTGCTCCATACTCTAAATGGGCATATTTCCCTTTAAAATGTTTAGCTCACATGTTCTGCCTAGAAAATGCTTTAAATATTGTCCATTCCTTAAAAGCTGAAAAAGATAATTCTTAACACTATTAATTATGGTTTGAAAACTCTTTAAGATTTCTCTAATGCAACATGTTATGTCTGGGATTCCAAACATTGGTAGATACAGTCACAGGCAGCCCATCACTGTTTACTTTGTTTGCACAATGATGCCCAATGCTCATTATATACCTGGGGGGTTGGGGCAGTGTAAGGGAGTGAGCTAATTACATACCTCACTCCCAGCTACAACATATACTGCAGGAAAACTGTGTAGGACTAGGGTGTGGCCACAGGGAAATGGAAACAGAAACAGTGCTCAGTCATTGTGCATGTGCCTATATGAGACTCAGAGTGATCCCTGGCACACAGTAGCGAGATGTAGTGTGGAATCCTTAATGGCCATGATCTATGTGTGTTGATATATCTTTTGATCAAAATAAAGGTGAGAAATTGGAGTACAGATAAGTGATTAAAAAGGAAAAACAAGCAGAGTGTAGAATATAGGGAGAAAAGCTAAGGAATTAGCAGGGTGTATGTGGGAAAGGTGGAAATTTCTTTTTGTGGGTCAGGTGCCAATTTTATATGTATGAAGAGATGGTAAGTTGGTAAAGGTAATAAGAGAAGTAAGAGGATGGTAAGAGGGTTAGGGTAGGTAGCACTATAGCAGGTGCACACAAATACTTATAAAATACAGACAAGCCTGGCAGGGCAGGCGCTTCACACACGGAAGGATGAGAAGCACAATGGAGAAGGAGACACTAGACACTAAGAGAAAAGACATTGGTGATGGAGAGGACTAGAGAACAAATGTGGGCAGATAGAGATACAAAATGGATGATAACACAAGGACTGGGGGACAGGATGGAATGTACATCTACAGTCCTTGCAGTTGCAGCCTGCTAGGATCTTCGCCTCTCTAGGATCCCACACCACTAGGTCCTGGCTGAGATAGAGGTGCCAGTATGGGGCGGGGACACGACTGAACAAGTCACATTGGAGGCTCTCCATCTGGCCAATGCTGGCATGCAGCCTTCTATCAATGAGCCCCCCCCCCCCAACTATGTCTTCCACTGCTAATACTACCAGATGTTTGAAGGGCAGCACCATCTAGTGCAGGACTGTCTGTAGAGTTCAATACATGGGCTGCAAGAGGTGTGGAGGTGACTGCGGTAGCCCAGGACACTGATGCTGTGGGTGTTGGTGGCGGTGGTAGTGGTGATGTTGTTCCCATTGGTTGTGCACTGACAGGCCTTGATGGAGGAATGGGTGCAGGCCTTGGTGCTGCTGCATATAAGTGCAAAATAAATGCAGAGATGTAAAATTTAAAAAAATGTACATAACAGAAAGGACAGTGAGAAAGAAGGTTGAGGAGAGAGAAGTTCGGATACAATGAAAAATGCATTTAAGACATATCCTTACTCTGACTATGTTACATGTACAATAATTGAAGAAGCACCCACTCCAGTGCAACAATGGTCTCACATTATACAGTCCATGGGGGAAATGAACCCAGAGCAATTACCACATGCAGTCCAGAATGATAGGATTAAATGTGTGTTACCACTTCTACAAGCAGACTAAAGGCTACCATCAAACACACAGCAATCGTGTGTGACACAAGTGTACATATATGAAGATCAAAATGAAGTTCAGACATAGTTAAGAAATTACAGTTAAAAGAACAACAAGCGCAACCCTAAAGTATCAATGACAGGATAACAATCAGCCAGGAAACTGAACCCACTACCATTATGACATACCACTACCATTATCACATACAAATTGAAAGGTAGTGCATTAATATGTTGAGCTACTCCATTTGAAACCTTCTTTCAAACACATAATAATGGTGTGTGTCAGACAAGTAAAGAAATGAAGAGAAAACATACAACCTCATGTTTATATGCCAATACTGGAGACACATTACTCATAAGTCAACAAACAGCCGCATGAAATTACAAGCAATACAACAATGTATAAGCAAGGATGGGAAATCAAACCAAGAGCCATCAGTGTACATACTTCATAAGCCCAAACTTGAATGAGCTGAGCCACTCGCAGAACCATGCTGAAGGTGCAGTTAAACATGTAGTAATATCATCAGATCAGGCATATTGAGAAAGCACTTGTGGGAGAAATGTACCACTGAAACGGAAAAATGCAGCTCATGGATACTTTCCCACGAAGTATTTTATCTGCCGTGCTCAAAAGTACAACAAACGTGAATGCCAAACTGTGATGTCATAAATGATCTGTACATGGGGGAAATTTAATCCACCAGCATCATAAGACACACACTAATAGCATCACATTTACATGTTGATCCACATTTATAAATCCACAGAAGCATGCACCCAGAGACATAAATATCTATACTGTGACAGCTGCATATTTAACTTAAATATACTGTGACTACTGCGTATTAAACTTAAAACTGAAGTGCCATTACTGTATAAAAGCAAGGTTACCATCTGTCCTTCTTTATGCAGGACAGTTTTTTTTTTTTTTTTTGAAGGATGCAAGAAAAATAGCAAATGTTCTGATATACTAAGGCAAAAATATTTCTAAACATTCCTGTTGTTGAATATAAATAATTACTACCATTGTACCCAGACATATTAATGTTATAGAAAAAGATTAGAAACAACTCACAATCTATAACAATAAGCTTTTATTTAGGCACAAATGTGATGCCCAATCATTTTTACTGATCTGGTTTGTCTTGTAGAAATCTACTTTTCCATAAATAAAGTCCTACTTTGGGCACTTGATAAGGCTGTGTCTCTGTAGAATATGAAGGCTTTTATGGATTATTGCTAATGCACATGCTAATGGACACCCCAAACTATTGCAGGTCTCTGCCTTGTACTGAAGACTTTCACAGCCCTCTTGCAGGAACCTATGGCTATACTTCTGGTGAAGTAGATGGAGAAATATCTTACATTTCTCTATATGCTACCCTTGTGCTTAAAAAGCACCACTGCCTTCTCCATCTGATGTAATGATTGTACATAATGAAATTGCAGAAAAATTGGAAGTTAATTTGGGATCACACTCATTTTAAGGAGTTACAACTACGTTGTAATGGTGGGCAGTTCATTTGGGTGACCAGAGGAGGGACAGACCAACACATGTACTGTATTTCAAAGTTTAAAGATAGCAATCTGAGTTGTAAGGCGTGGCAGCCCAGTGTCAGTGTATACGATGGTAGTAAACTATGTAGTGCAGGGACTCATTCCATTATGTGGCATGTGGAATTATACACATCCCTGCTGAGTCGTAAGCAAACCATGGATGCATATGCAGTGTTGCCCGCAAGTACCCAGGCATGGGCACGATGCTGAGTAGACCCAAGGGTGGAATTTAGCACGACAGCATGATGCAGAAAGTGAGCAATTTAGAAACAGTACTCATTTGCATAATTATTATATTCAGTTACTCAAATTAGCAAGATAAAAGTGTGAGGGAAGTCACTAAGCCCCATCATGGTACAGAAGTAGACATGGAACCAAAATTCTGAATCTTGTTACAGGTTTATGTTCCTATACATGCTTCTAATTTAAGATCTATTTTAACTTTAGTAAGATAAATCCTAACTTTATCAACTATATGTTGTCTAATACTGTGTACTAATAACTACTTTGGTAACTAGCCACATTTAAAGCAGTGACAGTACTTTCATGGATATGGAAGAAAAGTGTCCTGAGTTGCACTGGTAGCAGAGGTAATTGTGCACAGGGATTGCAAAGCCTAAAGGGAACACACCCATCTACACTTCCTCAGTGTACCAGTGTAATTCATCCAGCCTTTCAATTACTGTGGGTTAAACCAATTGACTTTTGTATACCTTCTACATCCACCACTTTTGCCAAACCATATTTAATAATACCAGTCACATCCATGTCAGACAGGAGTTTCATTACTACAGCTGTTGTATTGTGAGGGGCATTTTGTTACTGATGTTATACAACTGACATTAGATGCACTGCCTGCTTAGACAAATACAACTGCTAGGCACACAGGCAGCGTACCTCTCAACCTGCAGGCACTGAAAACAGAAACAAATGCCCTTAAAAAAGTAGGTTCATCCAGCCAAAAATATGAACATCTAATTAAATAAAATTCAAATAATCTTCCTGCTATCATTAGGTATGTGTGTTACTAATCGGAAATATGTTTATATTATAGAAAAATCTAAGCACATTATCAAAGAAACAGTGTAAAATCCATAGAGTTTAATGCATTGCATTGCAAAATTCTACAACACAAAGTAATTTCTTTTGCTTCTGGAAAAAGAGATGTTAAGAGGTTTGTCCTTTTTAAATTATTGGTGCCACCAGTATGTCGGTCATGCAGTGTGGTGTACTAGACAGCATTAAAAATCATGTGATGAGGGGAATTCAGGAAATTGTAAAAAGGAACAAATCAAGTCTGAAAGTAGCGACATAACCTTCAAATACAGGAAAATCATGTACTGGGGTATATTTGGCCTGAAAATAGGAATCTTACTCCAAAGCAGGGACAATTGAGAGGTCTGACAGGTAGCATGGTTATCGTTCAAAGGTGAGAACAGTTTCAGAACACTTTTTAGCCTACGTCCAATCAAGATGCTCAAACCATTATTTTCCATACCTACAGATCAATATCTAAATGACAGCTAAGGCAGAAATGTACTGATGAGTGTGCAGATAAGCCTATCAGAAAGGCAAGGTTCCTGGATACAGGGAATGAGGTACTCATCTATGGTCTCTGTCTTCATGGCTGATGGCTCTTTGGCCTGGATGCTGCTGACCGGGTCTACTGTAACAGTGCATTAAAAGATCTGCTGGTGGATATAAATGCTGTCAGTGGTGAGGACCATATGTATGCAATGGTCTAATGGAAGGCAAGTGATATTATTCATGTTGTTAAGTAACGAGCTGCCCACCAGATATAGGATGGGAGGTTGAAGTGTTCATCTAGCTGACTTTGATGGAGACAGAGGAGTTTCTGTCCTCTATTAGAACTGTCACCTCAAGTTGGTCCCACAGTGTGGTGAGGGATGAGAGGGCAAAGGTTCACTGAACACCAAGAATATCTATAGAAGCTGTCCCAGATATGTACAGTTCTTTCTTTGTAGCAGTAAATGTAGGTCCTCCTGACCCATTCCTCCTTGGAGTAAATGGTAATGTTGTCAGTTTGATTTATACAGGAACATCAGGGGTCTCAGCAGCATAACCCTGTGCTCAAGGTATGCTATTTTACTGTGCTTTTGTATAGTAAGTATTCAGACACCCAAGTTAGTAGTATGTGTCATGATGGGCTTCACTTACACATTGTATTCCACTTTGCTGTGTTCACAGGTGATTCTCTATCCAGCACCACCACTGTAGAACTGCCACCACATGAGATTACAGAATCCGATGCATCAAAGGATGGCAAGCATGAGCTGGCACAGTCAAGGGATACTGTGTGTGTGTGTGTGTGTGTGTGTGTGTGTGTGTGTGTGTGTGTGTGTGTGTGTGTGTGTGTGTGTGTATGTGTTTGTGTGTATATATGCACACATGCGTGTGAGGTGTGTGTGTGTGTGTGTGTGTGTGTGTGTGTGTGTGTGTGTGTGTGTGTGTGTGTGTGTGTGTGTGTGTGTGTGTGTGTGTGTGTGTGTGTGTGTGTGTGTGTGTGTGTGTGTGTGTGTGTGTGCTGGAACAGGGAATATGACATTTGCATCCCCTAAACAGTACAGGGATATGGCCTCCATGCCTGTAGATATACAGGAGGCAGATTCAACACAAGGAGGACAGGTTACAGGGGCACTGTCAGTCAGTAATATACACCACCGCACACTGCATGCATATCAGGATCTGCCAGTATTACCATTGGGCAGGGGGGGGCACACAGGGGCTGGGTACTGCATCTGAGTAGAAAAATGGTTACTATCCTCCCCCTGAAGTTGGCGTATCAAAAGCTGCAACTCAGAAGCTGTAAAAACCACAATGGAAACCCAGGCTGGTACCACCACAGCCATGGCAGAGTTGGTCAGGCTGATGAAAGGTATGTGAGATGACCACTGAGCAGGCACATCCCACGTGTGCTTGTTTTGATATGCTAATTCACCTACTGGAACATGCCATTTCATCTCAAGAACATGAGGTGCTATTCATGACACTGCTCCATAAATGCTTCTACAGACGGCATCCACCATGACTATAGATGAAGTGGACTATTCTCATGCAGAGATAACACATCCAGCACTGCATCTGATGTGTAAGTGTCTACACCAAAGACAGGGCATCCACGAGCTCATGATAGTCATAACAGTGGCCCTTCTTGTAAAGGACATTGATAACAGATACTCACCATACCAACTTCTAGCCAGGGTTATAGTACAAACAGTGCTACCTCTAGAATAGGCAGCATTCATGGGCGAGTGCATGAATGGAATTTTCAGCCTTCTATCATACAAGCCATAAACCTGAACACTAGATACATGCAGTGTTGCACCTACTGCTGAGGCTGTGTCCCAGCAGACACACAGTCACACCACCACAGTACATCACTGTCACACACACACACACACACACACACACACACACACACACACACACACACACACACACACACACAACTTCCTGTGATAGTGGGCCTAAGCTGCACCTTTCCCTTTATGACTCCCCACTTTCAACCCTTAGACACATCTGCAATATGTCTCATACACCTCCTCCATACTCACACATCTTCCTGTGAAAGGCATCCACACATGTGCTTCCTCACCCGGTTATGGCAATGAAGATAACTGTGCCCTGCTCTTTGTACACTGTTACTTGGGTTGCCTATATCTGATCCACAGTGTGGCCAGACCATGTATGGCTCAGCACTGTTTGGTGTTTGATTTGCATGTGCCACTTTTAATGCTGTATATCTGCTTTACAAAGCTTTCCTAGGGGCTAACATTATGTCTGAGAGTCTGCCTTTTTGTCTATACTACAGCATACTGCACCTATTCGTCCTCTGCAGCCTCACTCCTCCACTGACTCCTATCAGGGTCTGCATCTGCTGCCTGGTGAGCTGTGGTGTCCTCCGGCAACTAACCCCTTTGCTGTATCTGCCTCCTTAGTATTATACTGTGTAACATTTCTCATACTGTAAATATTTTTGTACAGGTGCCAGGATCATATTACGGGGCACCATCTGTTGAATCCAGATAGCAAAAGTGTGCTGTCAGCAGCCCAAGCACATTTTCAATTATGTCTCTTTTTTGTGAATTAACAGAATTGTAATAGTTGACTGCTTCATTTTGTGGATTTCTGATAAGTGTCATCAGTCAGGTGTCCAGGGCATTTCAGTATCACCAAGAGAATGCTCTTGGGTAAAATATCCCCCTGTAAACCTTTGGAACAGACCAGAGGTGTGCCGTGTGTTGGAGTCATGGAAGCTACCTGGGTGGCCTGCACACACATTGAAGAGACACCATGTGCATTACAGACTGCCTGGCAGTTGAGGAAGATATACACATTACAGATCACATACCTCTATCCCAGTTCCCTAGGTTGGGGCCTTCATTTCAATGTTGATGCAGTTTATGGCCCCCAGTACCACAGGAGAAACAGGCTATATCATAGAAGTCCCACATGGTGTTTGTGCTTTCCTCTGCAGTACATGGAAACCACATATGCTGGAACATATGCTATAGTATGATATTGAAAAATTAATGGAGTAGGCACAAGATACATGCCTGTGATACCCCCACTGTGTCCCCAGCAGGTCACTGAAAGGCACACATACCTTGGTATTCATTGAGATCAGCACACCATGATTCTCACAGGGCTACAGATGAGGTTGAAACAGGTACACTATGTCCTGCTTGCTCTCTGTATCCTCAGGGTAGCAGATTACTATTCAGTGTCATGGAGTGTATGAAACATTAAGTGCAGTTGGATGACATGATTCCTACAGGGGTAATTACGTACGCCACTCTGACTAGTGGCTGCGGTAAGTGCATGTTGAAAATGCGCATTTACTAATGCTGTCGCAATCCCTATCATTTTTTTTTTTTTTTGCAGTACCCTCTTCATGAATGCAGGGAGTCAGTAGCATTCAATTCCATGGCTGACGCAGCTCTGAGATTAGCTATTTATATGTTCCTGAATCACTCTGCTAGCTTAATTTGCCTAATTTGCATGCACCATCCCACAAATTTTAATAATGTTGCTTATTTCCATCTGATTATATGGTCATTAGCATATATTACAGGCAGACTTGCAGCTTAGCATTCACTGGTAGCAATACGTGTGTCTCTGAATCATATAACATGCATGTGGCTGATCACCACACAAGATTACCCACTGCTATGCATCAGTTCTCTGAATAATAGCATATGTCAGATGAGTGAATGGACAGAGATTTATAACACAACTTTTTACATTTATTTCATGATTTATATAGCAATACATTATCTCTTGTGAGTGAGGAGGATATGGATTTATATTTCAATTCTTTAAATTTTCATATGATTTCCAATAAATTAAGTGACCATCTTTAGTCTCATTTTACTAAAACTAAGTTGAAGTAAACTGTTAATTATCTAAAGAAAAATAAAGCACCAGGCCCAGATGCATTCATACCTGACTTTTATAAATTATTTCATGATAAACTGAATAAAATACTGTCATTGCCCATGTTGGAGTGAATGACTTGAGACGTACCTCCCTGGACTACATGAAAAGAGATATGGAAGAGCTCTCGGATCATGTGGCCCAGGCAGGTATGACCCTAGCCCTGAGTAGCATCCTGCCTTTGCTCAGAATGATACCACAATATAAGGACAAAATGATTGACTTCAGCAATTGGCTAAGCTTCTGGTGTCATTCAAAGGGGATCCAGTATCAGTCTGCCTGGGATGACATGACTGACAGACCACGATGCTTTGCCAGAGATGGTCTGCACCTGTCACCTCTGGGATTCAGGTTACTGGCTAAGGCTCTTGCCACCCCTATAGTGCCTTTTTAAGGCAAAGTTCAAAGAACAAAACCACCACCATAACAGGTACAAGCATGCAAAATCTGAAGGTAATGCTACTCAATGCTAGAAGTCTAAACCTCAAAATGCACTCTCTCGAGGCACTCCTAAAAATGGAGAACATTGATATCTGTGCAGTAACTGAGACCTGGTTCAAGGCTCCAGAGAGCACCCCTGCAATACCAGGCTACAACTCTTACCACACTTTTCGTCCACCAAAGCAGTACCGAAACACTAAAGGTGGAGGAGTGTCAATATTCATCAAGGATATTCACACCACCAGGCTAGTTGCCCAACACAGTGCATTTGAAATTCTCCAGGTGCAACTAACACTAGGTAAGACTGCAATCCAAATTGTAGCTTGCTACAGATCCCCCACCATACCCCAAGATTCTCACTACACCTTTCTAAACATACTGGAAAATATTAAGATAGAACCAAACACCCTAATACTGGGTGATTTTAACTACCCTGCCATTAACTGGGAAAGCTACTCATGTACCAACACCTTTGCCCAACGGTTCTTGGAATTCATAAATTCCAATGCCCTGGATCAACTAATCCATAATCCCACCAGGGGCTCCAATATCCTAGACCTGGTTATTACCAACATGGGAAATCGATGCTCCACACCTATGGTCACCCCCTCGTTAGTCACGTCTGACCATAAGCTAATCACCCTTAACATCCACATCCCACCCCCACCCCCCAGTAAGGAAACCTCCATAAAAAACTTCTCCAAAGCCAACTTCATGCTACTCAAGTCAGAAGTGACAAACATCATGACACCCATGCAGAGGGGAGCTGAATGTTCAACTGCTGAATCCTACACTAAGGCACTGTACGAACACATCCACTCATGCATAAATCATGCCATCCCAAATAGAACCAAGATGCTCTCATCCAAAAAAAAGAAGCCAATCTGGTGGTCCCCTGCCATAAACAAACTTTACAACAAAAGGAAGAAACTGTTGCAGAAAAGAGGAAAATCCCAAGATGCAAAAAACTTCCTTATCAGCCTCAGTAAGAAACTGAGATCCCTCATAAAATCCTCCAAAGCTAGTTACGAAAATAAAATTGCCAAAGATTCCAAAGACAACAACAAGGCATTCTATAACTATGTCAAGAATCTAAATGGCAATGCTCAGATCTGCTCTGAGCTAAAACAGAATGGCATTAAATATACTGATCCCAAGGATATTGCCAATATCCTGGCAGATCGATTCAGTGCCAACTTCACCCCCCTCTCACCCCTTAAATGGCCCATCTCAATACCGGAAGATTGCCAAATTCCGGTAATAACGGCCACACAGGTAAATAACGCACTCTCCAAAGCTAAGAATACAGCATCCATGGGACCAGATGACATCCTGGGCTATGTACTACATGAACTACAATATGAACTAGCACCTCACCTAAGTGTCATGTTTAATCATAGCCTCACCTCAGGTTTCGTGCCCACTGAGTGGCGCACAGCTACAGTTATCCCACTCCACAAGGGGGATCCACCTTGGATCCTGTAAACTACCGTCCCATCAGTCTGACAAGCCTTATCTGCAAGGCCATGGAGCGTATTATCATGGAACTTATAAACAAAGACATTGGCAACCTTCAAACACTGGACCCCACCCAGTTTGGGTTTGTGAAGGGCCGATCTTGTCTCCTGAACTTGATTGACTTCTTTGAATCAGTCTCCAGAGCCATGGACAAGGGTAAGGAGGTCCACACAGCCTATCTAGACCTTGCCAAGGCCTTTGACACCATCCCCCACTCTGGAATCATAGATAAACTTACTAAGCTGGGCATTAATCCCTACGTCACCCAATGGGTTGCTAACTGGCTTACTGATAGAACCCATACTGTAAAAGTAGCTGACTCCAAATCCAGCTCCAGACAAGTGACAAGTGGAGTACCTCAGGGTTCAGTCCTGGGACCGCTCTTGTTTGGCATCTACTTCTCTGAAGTACAGGCCAACACTAAGGGAATCTGGATAACAAAGTTTGCAGATGACTGCAAACTGGGAGCCATTATTGAATCCCCAAATGATGTGGATACTCTACAAAAGGGCCTTACTGAAACAGATGCTTGGTGCCAGAGCCATGGGCTCAAGCTCAATGCCAAGAAATGTATATTTATCCCCTTTGGGAAAAAACATGTATCCGTGAATTACCATATAGGTGGCAGTACACTAAACACCGAAAGTTTGATAAGAGACTTAGGGACACAGGTGGACAGTGGTCTCACCTTCGATAACCACATCACCACAACAGTCAGGAAATCCTTCTATGTGGCACACCTCATCACTAAGGGCTTTTCATCCAGAAAAAAGGAGGTCATTGTCCCACTGTACTCATCCCTCATTAGACCCATTATAGAATACAATGCCCCGTTTGGTATGTCCCTCTCAAGACATCTGCAACAACTGGAAAGTCCACAGAAATACCTCACTAAAAGAATCACAGGCCTAAAGCAGATGCCCTATGCTGACCGCCTTAAAAAACTCCAGCTATACTCTGTCGCATATCGTCTACTCAGAGGCGATCTTTGCTTAACATACAAGGCCATGTCAAACCCAGAGCTGTTGGACATGCTACACTTAAAGAAATCCCAATCCCTCAGAGCCACACGCTCCAGGGATCTAAACCTTGTCATCACAATAAACAAAACATGCTGGAGGGATAGGTTCCTGACCCAGAGACTCCCCAGACTCTGGAATAGATTGCTCATACATGTCAAGCAGAGTGCCTCTTTGGTCCTCTTCAAAAGGAACCTTGACAATTGGATGGGAGAAAGGAAATTCACCCCAGGGATCACGTCAGTCGCCCTGCTAGACAGGGGTCCAGGGAAGTAAATAGTGTGGGAAGAAATAGCCGGGGAATTGTTATGGCTAGGCTTGTATAGGCCCTAGGGCTGATAGTCTAGTACCAACCCATGAACCTATGAAGTTATTCAGTTATATTCAAACAAGGGATCTGTAAGTTACTACACAACCCAAAACTGTATCTGCTACAAGCACTTAAGTCCCAGCTGCTCAAAGACCACTATCTCAGAGCTATGAACCCAAGTGTTTTGCAGCTTACATGGGCTGCTGCTTTCATGTAAACAGATATTAAATAAGAATGATACCTGGTAGGGATGTTATTTATTCCCTTTTATTTAACCTATATAGGAACCTTTAATTATTTATATATCCTCTTATTCTAATAGTCATTTCCTAGAGCGTTTTATATTACTGTACTTTTTACAGCATTGTTAATATTAATATATCAGTTAAGTGCTACTATAGCTCAAGACCTGCTCTTAAGAAATGTTAAGCACCTTCTGCTTAACTTGTTAAGGTCAGGTTTTGTGCTAGGCAGTCAAATTTCCAGTAATAACCAGCAAAAAGACAGAAGCAGAATAAAAGATTTGTTTGCCTGCTTTCTGTACTAATAACGCATCCCTCACATCCTTCTCATGAACTTAGAAGGTAGCTAGATAACAGGTTGTGTGTCTGCCTGTATTTTCTGCAGGTTACAAAGTCTAAAAGTGAAATAAGTGTAATTTTTTTGTGACTTCAGTCCTCAGTGATTTGGCCAAAACCAAATATTTTATGGGGAACAGACCAAACATATAACATAAACATCTAGACGTTTGAGAGACATGGCAAGGTGAGTGTAAGTATAAGCTATTGTATTACACTGTCTTCCTGACATCTCTCGCTAAGTGCTTTACAGCTTTGTGAGTTGGCAAAACACTTAGCACTTTTTTATGCAACTTGTAGCACATGGAATAGATAAAGCTCCATGCACTACAAAGAATTACGATCTGGCCTTTGGTTGTAACCCTTAATTATGCGTTCTCGACTTGGATGCCATGATTAAACTCTTGAGCTTCGTTCCAAGGTGAATTTCTTGGCATCCTTGTCTTGAACGCATAACAGGCAGTTTACGATCAGTGACCTGTCATAACCCTCTATGTGTTATGGTAAATCTATTATAATTGTTTTTGCTAGCCTCTCAGCTCCTAAAGAATCTGATGATTTTAAGCTTTGAGACTTTTACTGCTATTATTTATGAACAAGGTCAATTAAATTGACTCAGGCTACAGAAATATCTGTCCACAATTCAGTTTGAATTCTAATATAGCAGAGAATTTTGTCCAAGGTTCCCAAAACAGTGCAATGTAGTTACTTGTCTTTACTTTTTTTTTTGCATGCTTTAGCCTTAACCACATTTTACATTGTTAGACTCTTTATCACTCAGGTTCAAGCTTTTCAAACTATGATTAGAATGTTTTACCTCTAAGACATTATTATTGATAATAATGTTAATATTTTGATAGGCAACTGAGTGATTAATAATTCATATTTTATCTTTTTTTAATGACTAATGAGGATGTTTTCTTATGTTATTCTCTTATTAGAGAAGTCTGTAATATGTATAATGTTCCCAGTGGTTCTCTTATCATTGTTAATATTATATGGGTTACCCTTAAGAAATTGATCTCACGAATACAAAGATAAGTTTAATCTTGCAGATCGGTTTATTAATTGATACCTTTTTCTGTTGAGAAACCTATTTCTTTTTCCTAAGCAGCAATATTAAGGATCAAATTTAATAAAGTTTCCTTCATTCTTCCATTTGGAAAAAAAATATAATATTGCAGTTAGTAAGGTTAACTTATGGGGGACACTAGCTCTCTTACTTTTCGTTAAACTGTATTATTTTATATGTTTTATAATCTTATACCACTTCTTCCAAACTGACTTCCTACTTCCCATGCCTTTCAACCACTTATAATACATGCAATATGAGCAGTGTCATGTGTTATGTATATCCCCGCACTGACCTTTTGGTTAAGAAATGACAGAAACATATTTTAAGAAATTTAAAATTCTATAATTTATTTAATCAGAAACATATGCTTCCAATAAGCTATACTATGTCACCTCAGGATTTTGGTGAATATAGAGAATGGTATACTTTTTATGCTGATATTTCCATTTGTGAGTTTACATTATAGCTCAGCTGTTAAACTTCCAAGAGGTTATTATTACCTGAAGTTATTATTATCAGATTCTCTTGTTTGATGACCACATATTAAATGGCATATACGTTTTCTGAGAAATTTAAGGAAGTATTTTAATATCCAGGAATCTGCATGCTAATGTGTACTGCAAGTTTAAGGTGAATCATAGGAGCTGTGTTCTTCCCCCATTGTTTATTAGTATGCTGCTGTTCCCCTACATTTATACAAAAATATTTTGCGATTTCTGTTTTTTCTGCGTTTAAGCATTGTTCTATAAATAGGAATGATTGTATTATATATTGTATATGGTTCTAGTTGTTGTCTTAAAAACTTCAGGCTTTATTATTTGTGTTTCTATATTTGTTAAACCAAATACAAATATATTACAAAAAAGCTAACCAGTTACTTATCTTTTCATACAAGAAGAATAGGCACTCTGAGATACAAATATCTGTAGAACTTTTCAAAAAAGACTCTTGCAGATAGATGTAAGCTACTATCCTCATACACTGCTCTTCCTTTTCTCCAGCCTTAATTCATACCGCAGTTAAAGCTACAAAATTTGCAGTTGTTAGGTGTGATTACTAAATGACTTTATTACTAGAAGAACTAAAGCCAGTTTTGAAGTTATATAAAGCAGTGCACATCATTAGCATTCATATTGCTATGACTAGGGCACAAGGCAAATAATGCCATAATGGAAGGGCAACACTGGCAAATGTATGAAAAAACAGGCCAATAAATTAGGGTCAATGTTATAGAACAGACTATTTTTATACTGGTGCTACTGTCTCTTGTATGTATATTCACTCACCCATCTGTACTTTTCCAAGACAGTAAGGCTTCTACTGCAACTTTGAAACACATAGTACCAGTAATACATTCAGTTTAGGATGTAAGATTATAAATAAGTCTAGTTTACTCTTACTGGAAACTAATGAAAAAGAACAGAAGGTCTGCCTCACCCAACGTGACCATTTTATTACAGGACCTAAACTGGAACACTTGAGGGCCACCCCGAGAAGCCAGGTCTGCAATCCCATTCTCCCAGCCCCCATGGGAGTAGAGATAGGGCAGCCATGTCATCTTGCACCGAGGCAGGCAGGTTGGCTTCCCGTCCTTCACCAGGCACTGTGGGGATGCCACTCTGTGAATAGCACCACCCAAGAGGCAAGAGGCCACATGCCAGGAGGCTTGAAGCGATGCACATTCATCGGCGCCTGGCACCATGGGGGTGAGAGACTGAGGTGTGCTGCAAAAAGTGTGGAGATGGGGGGACCCAGGGCCATCTTCCCTGCAAGTTTGAAAGCCCTAGGTGCAAGGCAAATTGGAGAACCAGTGTCACGGAAGTCTGGATGAGGGACTGTCTGAGGCTTCATGGCCCAGCAGAATTCCATGAGGCTGGGAAGATCACCTGAGAGGCTCTAAGAACACACATGACACTGTATGATTTGGCAGCAGTTAGGAGATATGTAACCCTGGAAAAGAGCTCTCTGTCCTGGGTAAAAGAGGAGTACCAGAGGGGGGGGGTCAGTCCCGATGGAAGTCTGGAAGGGAGAGAGAGAGGTGGAAAGTGACTTGTACAGGACAGCTCTCACCTGGTTGAGGGGGTATGGACCATGCCCCCTCTGAGACGGAAGTCTGGAAGGGGGAGAGAGGCAGATAGTGGCAAGGCTGGGCGAGCTTCTTCCTGGGTGAGGGGGGGGGGTCAGGCAGAGCTCCCCACAATGAAAGTCCTTAAGGGAGAGCTAGGGTGGACTACAGTGGGGACTGGAGAGCTCCTGCCTGGATGAGCGGGGTCAGGCACAGCCCCCCCATGATGGAATTCCTTAAGGGGGCAACTGGCAGAGAGTGATGGGGCCTGAAGAGCTCCTGCCTGGGTGAGTGGGGTCAGGCAAAGCTCCCCATGATGGAAGTCCTTGAGGAACTGCCAGGGTGGATGGTAGAGGCGCCTGGAGAGCTCCTGTTGGGGTGAAGGCATTCAACTTCACCCCATAACTGACAGCATCCTTGAAAAATCTCAAAGTCCCTAGAGCTGCTTTGGATGGAAAAGCAGGGGGACTCTGAAGCCTTCATAAGAGAGGATCTGTCCCTCAGTAGCAAAGGGGAGTTCCGGAGGAGCAGATGGGATCACAGTGAAGCTCCATGAGTGGGTCCGTGGGCATGAGCGATCCGGCACAATTTGGCAGCCTGCAGGAGACATGCAGGTGGCAGAGTCCCCTGACATGGGGGGCCATGGCGGGGGAAGGTCTCTTGGTCAGGTCAAAGGGGAGGACTGTAAGGTTTGGCCCTGACAGACGTCAGCATGGGAGCGCCAGGCAGATGAGTGTAGGGCCTGGAGCGCTTTTGCCTGGGTGAGTGGGGTCAAGCAGAAACCCCCCCCCCCACGATGGATGTCCTTGACAGAGTGACTGACTGATGGTGGCAGGGCCTGGAAGGCTCCTGCCAGGGCGAAGGCATCCAACCTTGCCCCATACCCAATGGCATCCCCACAAAATCGCAAAGTCCCCAGAGCTGCTTAGGATGGGAAAGCAGGGAGACCGGCCACACTGGGAAGCCAAGTCACCATTCAAACTGAGCGGTCTAAACTGAGACATTTCTGTGTCCTGAAGACAATGTTTGGGATTCTGGGATAGAGACTTCCAAACTGGGACTGTTCTGCAAAAACTGGGACCGTTGGTCACCTTGGCCTCACCTAACTGCAGTCACAGAGCCTTTGTTACTGGCCTCAGCAGTGCCTCATTTAAGTGCTATTAGTTTTCCCCGGTTCAGCCTCAGATGATGTTTCTTAAATATATTCCTATCAAAGGTTGGTTGAAGCCACTGCAGCAACCCTTCAGCCACAGACAGTTGACAAACCAGACACCAGGAAGCTTGTGAATGACTTTTGTGATCAGAGCTGTTTGTGTGCCCTTCAGTATCTTTTCTATGTATACATGAAGCAAGACTTGAATGCTAGCACGAACAGTAATGTCATATGACATTTCCTTAAAAAGTATGAGAAAAAAATTGGTAAATGCTTTTCTGCAATGAAATGCTGGCACTGTGGAGGTCTAGGACTGCATAGGTATTATTCTTGTGTTCTGAATTGAACCCATGTCGTGTAAAGGCATACACAGAACTAAAATCGATTGCTACTAAACCAGCCCCTAGATTATCTGCATTTAAGCAGAAGCCACAAAAAGCAATATGAAGTTAGAAATCCTTCATGCGAGGCTGAGACTGTTGTGTAAAATGTACCTTAGTGATACTTTTAATATGGATTAAAAAGTAACAGAAATGCAAACTTCTAAAAGCGCAACATACTTTTCATTAATCATTTTTAAGATCATCGGAAGACATTTTGCCAGTCAGGACTGACCAGGAATGTTTTTACCAAAAGAATTTTGTCAGTTAGCAGTTTAATACAGTTAGTTAGATTATGCTGTGGAAAAATGCAGGAAGAGGCTAGACCCAGGTATAGAATGTTTAGTCAGCAGATTCCACAGTTCACCACTGGAATAGAAGCAAAACAATAACTTGAAATAAATGGTGATTCAGTGAGTTCATGAGTGCACAAGAATTTAAAAGGTTCACCTAAAGGACAGCTGTGTTCACCCTAGTTTTGACCAGACAGATGCAGGAGAGGAGAACAAAGCTATCAACCAGTATATGGCATCTTGGGAATTCCAGTTTTGAAGTACACTGACTTGCATTTGTCTGTCTCAAAAGTGATGGATACTTGCATTGTGATCACTAAATGAGATTATAACAATTTTTATTTTTCTGTTTTTCTGAGTTGCCAACAGAAGCAGTCCTAGAGTGGAATGGGCAGAAGGATCCCATGGTACTGACGTCTGATTCCATGTAGCATTTGAAGAAATATCCCAGTAGGGCAGTCATTATCCCTTATTGAAATGCATGCATATTTACTTTTAGCGCTCTGCAAACTGGCCGAGTTATTGCCTACTATGCTTAAATAATAATTAGAAATATGCATTAGAAATATTAGGATTGCACAGTGCTCCTGATTTACTGTAGATGCACTCCATAAACATTGTACTGTTACTGTCTACTTCTGTTACATGTCACTACACAAAATTAGCGTGCACTGATTCAGTGTGTTACCCTAGGAAAATACCTGTTACAGTTCCCTTATCTGCCACGTGTGTGCACCATGCATACCACCAAAGTATTTTATGTAGACTGATTGAAGGGAACCCCATCCTGATGATATACACAATCATCTCTGTTCTATGTGGGGGCTTGATACCTAACATGGGTTCAGCTCACTGTGTCAGCAACACTAGTGAGTCAGCCAAACTGTGAAATGTCGCTATATAATACAGTTTTTCTGAATGGTATCAGAAAAACTATAAGGTTACCTTCCTGTCCCAGGCAGTAGCAGGAGACTGCATGTAGTACCCTGGATGGAGATCCCTTGGGAATGTCCGCTGTATCTCTGGTAGGCTGCTAAAAGGTTCCCGTAGACACACTGAAGAGCACAACACAAACACTGGTTTCCAGCATGATGAACTATCGCTACTGTTTATGGGTGTGAAGTCTTTACGACATCTAACAGAATAACTACAAGAGGGAGAATCTCCTGGTCCATTTGTGTGTGACAAAACTTGCATGGATATACATTCTGTGCCACAGCCTGATAGGGTTAATGTGTCAACACCCCAACAATAACACCCCGTGACATGCCCAGTCCTATCATGCTAAATGTGACACTCATTATTTTGCCACATAATGCAAGAAAACAAGTACTACACAATACTAGTGCATGTCAGTCTGTACCTTTTTACTGTCTGTGAAGCGGATTCACATTTGTGTCACACTCTTCATTATCATTCTACACAATGTCTTGTTTTTCATATTGCCTTAGCCTATTCATTGTGACTTTGAAAACTGTCATCTGCTTACTTATGAATCAAAACCATGGAAATACCATTATATAATATCTACACTAATCATGAATCCTGGGGGCAGATCTTGTCAGCAGATAATGCCCCCGCACCAGCTCATTTCCATAATTATTGAGTAACCTAACAGGCCCTGCTTATCTGGCACCTTATGATATTTCATCCCACAATAAAATGACTCATATTTTTATCTACTGTGTTTTCAAGGTGTTCCTTCCCTTTTGTACCACTCTCACTTCAGTGAAAGCAGTATTTGTAAATTGTTCTTAAGCTATTCCCTATCCTTAAATTGTGCCCTGATGTTCTTATAAAATTTGCTTTTTGAAAAGACAGCAGCATCTTGACGTTTGGTAATTTCTCACAAGTATTGCAGAACTCATAACATTGTCTGCCCCTATTGTTTTTTTTTCTTCTGGTAGTTACTCATCAATCTCATTTAGTCTCTCTTTCTGTGATGCTCAGTGAGCACTTTGTACTAATTCTATTACCTTTTTCTAAATGACCCCTCCTCTGAAAAAATTATTAAATAAGTCATGGTGAAAAACTACATTTGTTGCATACTGACTGAGAAACAAAAAACAAGAAAGAGGGGTTAGATCCAAATTCAAACTGCCAAATTTTATTAAAAATTCAAAAATCTCTTACGTTTTCAAATTTAACTTTCACAGACAGGATCTTCCTTACTTACTCATTTTCATTGTATCTTTGAGATACAATCTTCATAATTACATGCAGTACTTTGTAGTAAGTCTCGACAACTGTCTTTATAGAGAAATAACTGTAGGTTTTTTTTGTTTACGAAGTGCATTAATCCGTATGTTTTCCGCTCATCATAGTATCATACCTACAGCAATTCTGCACAACCTAAGCTCTGATAATTAAACATTTAATTACCACATTAATCATCCATAGTCTTGCTATGGTAACATAATATTATACACAAACACTTTTTCCTTAACACTTATTTTTAATGTTTCATACTGTGTTATCAGTGGTGAGCAGTTACCTAATAAATACAGACAAAAAGCTGATCAGGTGACAGAGTCTCAATGCCACGAGAGAACTGCATGGCAGGCACACTACAAGTTAATAATGTTGACTGTGGAAGGAATGGTTAAACTGGATATGCAAAGCATTCCTTGTCTGCCATTAGATTCCAGGCTTCAACATGTTGAAAACCTGTTTAAGTTAGAAAAATGTGTACAGTGTGAGAAATGCTTTACACTGAATGGAACCTTTCATAAGAAATCCGCAAGGGCTATTTCAAAACAGTCCTTCAAAAGGAACATATTGGAGTGACTAAACTGTTGCAAAACATCCCCAGGCTTACAAGTATAAAAAATGTAAATAGTGTGAATGTGCCCTTTAAGAAGAGGGGCCCCACAGTGAGTAAGCAACCACAGTAAAGAGATGGCCATGACCTGAGTCTTCAGGTTAACTTAAAACATATCACAACAGTTCTGTTATTTAAATAGCTCACAGGATTTAGATTAGCTATTGCACAATACCTCAAGAGCTGTTAACAGTGGCAGATGACACAGTAGTTTGAGTTTCTTAGAATTCTGCCTCTATTTTGAAACTGTGAGTCACAGAGGCATTCAGGGTCACATATGAAGGAAATAATTCCTTACTATGTGCATCAAAAAATTATGTGAAGACAGTTTTATTTTTACGTTCATTCAAGAATTATTCATTTTATTCTTCCCTTCACTGTCTGATTTCTAGCTGTCACTACCCATCCTTTTCCCTGCTACAACTTCAGTAGTTTTACATGCAATCTTACAAACAGAAAAGCATTCAACAGTATCCTTTCCCAGCCTACAAGACTGCCATGCCTCTCCAGCAGGGGGCACTGGAGACTCAAGAGTTTTGCATCCAGACAGCTTTTAAAATGTCTTTCTACATTCAAGATGAAATACTGGTTAAAATACAACCTGATAGAAGAGGAAAAGAAATGAAATGAAAAGGTCATGAGTACAATAGGTGGAATCTGTTGCAATAAGCTGCAGGAAGGGAATGACATTTTAGTCAATACTTATGGACACACCTCTAAAATATTAATGACCATGTCAGTAATTTCTCTAATACCCATGATGCCATTCTTCAAACATAAACATAGGGGTGAACGCACAAATGACGCATTACTGTCACAGCTTAAACACCTACAAAAGATGTGGAACTGTGGGATAGTCATCACCTTGAGATCTCCCCACCATACATCTCAACTATCCAGATTTTCACAGAATGTCCGGAGTTTTGCATGATATTTCTGCTCTTCTCCTTATAAAATTTGTGATTTTTCTGGCAAATTATTGAGGATGGGACCCACTAATTACTGACTGACATTTGAGCTTCAGACCTCATATCTTTTAGAAAATGCATGCAAATTAAAACCTTTTGTTTTTCTCTCAACTTTCTAAGTTTATATGAGCAGTATTTAAAATCTGTTCCTATTTTTGGGCCTTTGTTCCCCCATTATTTTTGACTTTGTCCGGATTTCTTGAGCTAAGACATTGACAGATATACTACTCACACAGTTCTAGAATGGCACATCTAGTGCACCGTCATGTCTCGGACGAGAAAATGTTACTTCTGCTTTATTTGTCACCTTACTGTAGAGAGTTATCAGTGATTGGTACTCATTGGGTGTTTATATTTATGATCCATTTGCTTACCCAATAATAGACACAAATAAAAGCACATGTGCACAGATGCGCACACACACACACACACACACACACACACACACACACACACACACACACAATATGGAAAATGACTCAGAGTGAAATAGGGCAAGATGAAAAATATGTATTTTGTGTATTTACTTATAGCACATACAGCAGACTCCTTCTTATCCTGCCTCTCTTTAACTGTCCATCAAATTTCTGCCATAGCCCTAGCTAAAGACAACAGAGAAGAACAACACTTCTGCCTCCTCTGGGCTAAATAATGACAGACATTTAAGTTTTAGACTTCATATTTTATTTTATTTTATTTATTTAACATTTGTTGACCGGGAAAGTCCGACTAGGTTCCACAGATCCTGTTTTCAGCGGAGGCCCGGGGAGAAATGCTCCAGAAGCATGTCTTTATATTCATTAGAAAACTGCATACTAACACAAATCCTGTTATTCTAGCTGATTTATAATCAGTAAATGCTATTTTGTATGCTTGTTTTGATTAACCAGCCATTCGTTTATCCAGCCTAAGGTCCGGTCCCAGGGAGACCAGACAAGAGGGAGTCTACTGTTATATAGCCCATTAGCTCTTTAGTATGCTGTACATGCTAAAAAGAAAGCCTGGTATAAGGACATGTACCCAGTTAAATCCATCTCTGTCATTTTAGGGCTCTTCACCCAACAACACAAAGCAAGTTGTAACCCCTCAACCACCAACAACAAGAAAAAAACTTTGTCTAATTCTAACATGTTGTAAACCCTTGCAGTAAAAACTACACTACTTACCATCAAAACACTTTATTGTGATTACCTGAAACACATTTTTATTGTGCATAAGGACTACTTAAACAATTTGGCCTGTTCATTTACTTATCTACTGAATTAACTAGAGCTCTTCTTGAATAAAAGTATGTCCCTTAATAAGAATTGCTTTATGGCTGTCTCATGATTCTTGAACTCTTGTCATTATTTGTAGCATCTGTACATCTCCAAGAAAGTTGGTCTAATTATTTAAAACCTTTCTATGAAAGAAATCTTTATTTTATTTCTCCTAAGATGTCCACCTTGTATCTTTAAACTGTATCTTCTCAATCTCATACATTCATTATTAAAAAAAAAATAAAATCTAAGTATTTACCTGCCCCATGGCATAGCCTTGACTGCTTGGAATTATGAGGAACACAAATATGATCATAGGTTCATAGGTTCATAGGTTCATACTAGGCTATCTGCCCAAGGGCATTTATAAGCCTAGCCCATAGTTATGTGGCTTTCGCCACCCCTTTAGTTTGAATAAAAACTATGCCTATCATTTTTCTGTGCCTCTGTCAAGCAGTGACACTGAAGTAATCCCTGGGGTATATCTGCGATCTCCCATCCATTGGTCAAGATTCTATTTATAACCGTGTCAAGGTTTAAGTCTCCCGCCCTTGTGGTTCTGAGGGATCTAGATTTTTTGAGGTGAAGCATATTCATCAAATCTGGGTTTGACATGGCCTTATATGTCAGGCACAGGTCACCTCTGAGCAAGCGGTATGAGACTGAATAAAGCTGGAGTTCTTTCAGTCGGGCAGCATAAGATATATTTTTGAGACCCTTTATCCTTTTGGTGAGGAACTTTTGGGGCCTTTCAAGCTGCATCAGGTGTCTGGTCAGATACATTCCGAACGGGGCATTGTACTCAATCATAGGTCTAATGAGTGATGAGTACAGGGGACGATGACCTCCCTTGATCTAGATGTGAATCCCTTCATGATCAGGTGGGCGATATAGAAGGTTTTCCTAACTACTTTAGCAACATGAGTGTCAAACGAAAGACTACTGTCAACTTGGGTCCCCAAATCCCTGATGACTTTTTCTGTGCTCAGTGGATTGTCACCTATATGGTAGCTAGGGGTAACCTTGTTTTTCCCGAAGGGTATGACTATGCATTTTTGGCGTTTAACTTCAGGCCATGGCTCTGGCACCAGTTATCCGTTTCTGTGAGGCCCTTCTGGAGGATATCTGTGTCAGATGTGTTTTCGACTATGGCGCCCAGTTTGCAGTCATCTGCAAACTTTGTCAGCCATAACCCTCCTGTGTTTGCTTGTACTTCAGAAAAGTAGATGCCGAACAAGAGTGGACCCAGGACTGAGCCCTGTGGGACACCACTTGTGACAGGCTTTGAGTCTGACATGGCTCCAGCAACTCTGACCCTGTGGGTTCTGTCGCTTAGCCAGTTTGCAACCCATCTTGTGATGTATGGGTTTACATTCAAGCTGATGAGTTTTTCGATGATACCTGAGTGGGGTATTGTGTCGAAGGCCTTTGCCAGGTCGAGGTAGGCTGTATGGACTGCCTTTCCCTCATCAATGGCCTTGGTGACTGTCTCGAAAAAGTCAACCAAGTTTAAGAGGCAGGATCTGCCTTTGACAAAGCCAAACTGGGTTGGATCCAAAGTCTGCAAGTTCCCTATGTCTTTATTTATGAGTTCCATTATGATCCTCTCCATGGCTTTGCAGATAAGGCTTGTCAAGCTAATGGGGCGGTAATTTCCAGGGTCTGTGGAGGCACCGCCCTTATGAAGTGGGACCACAGTTGTCGTGCGCCACTCCTTGGGTACGTATCCTGAGGTGAGGCTAAGATTAAACAGCTGTCCTAACTGTGGGTTTAATTCCTCGTTGAGTTCATGAAGCACACAGCCGGGGACACCATCCGGTCCCATGGATGCTGTGTTTTGCCTTAGTGAGGGCAGTTCTCACCTGGGCGTTGGAGATGTTTGGGGGCTACAATCCTCTGGAATAGATATCTCTCCTTTTGGGGAGTTTGCACTGAACCTGTCAGCCAGTATGTTAGCAATGTGCGTAGGTTCAGTAATTTTCACATCATTTTGAACTAATTCTGAGCATATCTGGGAGTTTCCTCCTAGGTTTCTAACATAGCTAAAGAAGGCCTTATGATTGTCTTTAGAGTCCTTGGCGATTTTTCTCTCAAAATTTGCCTTGGATGATTTTATGAGAGCTCTTAGTTTTTTACTTATAATGATCAGAGGTGTCTTACCTTTCAAGGATTTTGCTCTATCTTGTAGTAGCTTCCTCCTTTTGTTGTAGAGCTTGTTTATGGCTGGGGTCCACCAGACCGGACGCTTGCCTTTGGTACAGAGAGTCTTAGTTTTGTTTGGGATTGCCTGATCCATGCAGTCCTGTAGGTGCTGGTAGAAGGCATTTGTAAGTGATTCAGCGGTTTGAGTAATGTTTACCACTGGCTCAGGGGCCTTAAAGGAGACCACACTAGTTTTTAGAAGTGTGAAATCGGCTTTTGAGAAGTTTTTCACTGTGGTCTTTTTTGTTTCAGGGGGGGGCGGGATGAGGACCTCCAGCGAGATTAGTTTATGATCTGATCTCACCAGTGAGGGGTATACTTCTGGTGTTGAACATTTTGATCCCATGTTCGTGATGATGAGATCAAGTATGTTTTCACCTCTTGTGGGGATGGTGACTAGTTGTTCCATGGCATTTGAGTTTATGAACTCCAGGAATCTTTGGGTTAGAGTGTTCGGGCTTGAGTAGTGTTCCCAGTCTATATTAGGGTAGTTGAAGTCACCTAGTATGATGGTGTTTGGAGATACATTTATCCTCCAATGTTTTCAGGAAGGCCATGTGAGGTTCCTGAGTTTGAGAGGGTGGCCTGTAACATGCTACAAATTGCAGAGCAGTCTTGCCTATGGTTAATTGCACCTGGATGGTCTCCGATGCATCGTGCATTGCCACCAACCTTGAGGTGTGGGTGTCCTTTATGAATATGGACACCCCCCCCCTCCTTTCTTAGTGTTGTCCGGATTTTGGGGTCGGAACGTATGATATGAGGTGAAACCTGTTAGTGCTGGGGTACTCTCAGGAGCCTTGAACCAGGTTTCTGTCACAGCACAGACATCGATGTTCTCCATATTGAGAAGGGCCTCGAGTGCGTGCATCTTGAGATTGAGACTTCTGGCATTGAGCAGCATTACCCTTAGTTTTTTCCTTTTGGTGTTCTAGGGTGGTAGGTTTAGAATTTGAGCCTTGCCTAAAAAGGCACTATGGGGTGGCAAGAGCCTTTGCCAATATCCGAAGCCCAGGGGTGACAGGTGCAAGCCGTCCCTTGCGAAGCAGTGTGGCTTGTCCAGCATGTCATCCCAGGCAGACAGACATTGGATCCCCTTTGAATGACACCAGAATTTAAGCCAATTATTAAAGCTGATCATCTTATCACTGTATTGTGGCATCATTCTAGGTGAAGGTAGGATACTGCTCAAGGTCAGGGTCATACCTGCCTGGGCTACATAATCAGAGAGCTCCTCGACGTCCCTTTTCATGTAGTCCAAGGAGGTACGTCTCAGGTCGTTGACACCAGCGTGGACAATGACTGAGTCGTACTTGTACCTGCTGTTGAGAGACCTGAGTGCTTGCGTTATGTGGCGGATTCTAGCGCCCGACAGGCAGCTTACTGTGACCTTCTCCTTACTCAGTCTGGTGAGCGGGACGTCAGTGTGTCTGACTATGGAATCACCAATGACAAGTGTGTCTGGCATTTTGTTTGGCCTTAAGGGCTGTGACTGTTTGACACTCTGACTGTGTGGTCTATGTGTTGCATGTGTTGGGTCGTGAGGTGGTAGTTGTTTGGGTGTCTGCTTTGGTGGCCTCTGCTGTTTTGGTAAATTTTTGATCAGAGCCTCCGAGTATGTCTTTGTGTGAGTATGTGTATGATTTGAAGTTGTGATGGTACCATGTGTGACTGGGTATGTATTGTGTGTGGTTGCCTTCTCCTCCTGTCTGGTCTTGCCAGTCCTATGTTGAGAGAGCTCAGCCTCCAGTTTGGCCGTATAGTTGCATCTCTCGCATGTATTTGTGTTTTGTGGGAGAAGGAGAGGATTGTCTGTGTACATGAGGCAATTGTAACATTGCCTCAATATTCCCAGGTTCACCAGTTGAGCTGGAGAGGACACTAGCAACTGATCCTCGACATACTAGAAGTAGTAGATAAAGAACTTTCAAAGGACTCCGGGGGAAGTGGGTTTTAGGCTGGTGGAGTACTATCTATAATAAGAGTGCTTTATCAAGGTGCAAGTACTGTAGGAGTAAGTGCTAGGCTTTACAGATAGAGAATAGTCTACTTGGGAATCAAGTAGAGATGAACTTTTCAGTTATAGGATATGCTGGTTAGATCAGCAGTACAGTTTAGCGTGTTTTATAGCAGGGGGCTGAAGGGAGCTAGGAATTGGCCCAAAACGACCAATGGACTACTAGTTTCTGGCTGAAACTTCACCAAATCGGACAAAAAGGCCGCTCAGTGCTTCCCACTCCCACTGGTAAGCAAAGAAACTTCCCTCCTTCCTAATAAGGCAATGGATCCTTGGACTAGCATGACTAAAGGTATTAAAAAAGGAGGTTATGCATAATAGGTCAGAGGTCACAGTACATTTGAGTATTCCCTTTCTCCAATGTGTAGCAATCGTGGAGATAGTGTATATAAGTTGAGGGTACAGCCCCCAAACTGGGTATTGCAGAAGGACTTGACCACCTGCAAAAATCACTTTAAAAGGAGTACTGT